>NC_054399.1:25937618-26238388 GCF_017976425.1 Toxotes jaculatrix
TTTTGAGGACATACTATACTATGACTTTTTTTGGCCTATTTTGAAGCCTTACTATACTGTGACCATTTTTATGACATTTTGAGGCCATACTATACTATGACTTTTTTATGCCTATTTTGAAGCCTTACTATACTATGACCATTATTATGACATTTTGAAGCCATACTAAAGTATGACTTTTTTTGGCCTATTTTGAAGCCTTACTATACTGTGACCATTTTTATGACATTTTGAGGCCATACTAAAGTATGACTTTTTTTGGCCTATTTTGAAGCCTTACTATACTATGACCATTTTTATGACATTTTGAGGCCTTACTATACTATGACTTTTTTTGGCCTATTTTGAAGCCTTACTATACTATGACCATTTTTATGACTTTTTGAGGCCATACTATACTATGACTTTTTTTGACCATTTTGAAGCCTTACTATACTATGACCATACTATACTATGACTTTTTGAGGCCATACTATACTATGACTTTTTTTGGCCTATTTTGAAGCCTTACTATACTATGACCATTTTTATGACATTTTGAGGCCATACTATACTATGACTTTTTTTGACCTATTTTGAAGCCTTACTATACTATGACCATTTTTATGACATTTTGAGGCCATACTATACTATGACTTTTTTTGGCCTATTTTGAAGCCTTACTATACTATGACCATTTTTATGACATTTTGAGGCCATACTATACTATGACTTTTTTTGGCCTATTTTGAAGCCTTACTATACTATGACCATTTTTATGACTTTTTGAGGCCATACTATACTATGACTTTTTTGACCATTTTGAAGCCTTACTATACTATGACTTTTTTTGAAATATTTTGAAGCCTTACTATACTATGACCATACTATACTATGACTTTTTGAGGCCATACTACACTATGACTTTTTTTGGCCTATTTTGAAGCCTTACTATACTATGACTTTTTTTGGCCTATTTTGAAGCCTTACTATACTATGACCATTTTTATGACTTTTTGACGCCATACTATACTATAACTTTTTTTGGCCTATTTTGAAGCCTTACTATACTATGACCATTTTTATGACATTTTGAGGCCATACTATACTATGACTTTTTTTGGCCTATTTTGAAGCCTTACTATACTATGACCATTTTTATGACATTTTGAGGCCATACTATACTATGACCATACTATACTATGACTTTTTGAGGACATACTATACTATGACTTTTTTTGACCATTTTGAAGCCTTACTATACTATGACCATACTATACTATGACTTTTTGAGGCCATACTATACTATGACTTTTTTTGGCCTATTTTGAAGCCTTACTATACTATGACCATTTTTATGACATTTTGAGGCCATACTATACTATGACTTTTTTTTGACCTATTTTGAAGCCTTACTATACTATGACCATTTTTATGACATTTTGAGGCCATACTATACTATGACTTTTTATGGCCTATTTTGAAGCCTTACTATACTATGACCAATTTTATGACTTTTTGAGGCCATACTATACTATGACTTTTTTTGACCATTTTGAAGCCTTACTATACTATGACTTTTTTTGGCCTATTTTGAAGCCTTACTATACTATGACCATACTATACTATGACTTTTTGAGGACATACTATACTATGACTTTTTTTGGCCTATTTTGAAGCCTTACTATACTATGACCATTTTTATGACATTTTGAAGCCATACTAAAGTATGACTTTTTTTGGCCTATTTTGAAGCCTTACTATACTATGACCATTTTTATGACATTTTGAGGCCATACTAAAGTATGACTTTTTTTGGCCTATTTTGAAGCCTTACTATACTATGACCATTTTTATGACATTTTGAGGCCATACTATACTATGACTTTTTTTGGCCTATTTTGAAGCCTTACTATACTATGACCATTTTTATGACATTTTGAGGCCATACTATACTATGACTTTTTATGGCCTATTTTGAAGCCTTACTATACTATGACCATTTTTATGAGTTTTTGAGGCCATACTATACTATGACCTTTTTGACCATTTTGAAGCCTTACTATACTATGACTTTTTTTGAACTATTTTGAAGCCTTACTATACTATGACCATACTATACTATGACTTTTTGAGGCCATACTATACTATGACTTTTTCTGGCCTATTTTGAAGCCTTACTATACTATGACTTTTTTTGGCCTATTTTGAAGCCTTACTATACTATGACCATTTTTATGACTTTTTGACGCCATACTATACTATGACTTTTTTTGGCCTATTTTGAAGCCTTACTATACTATGACCATTTTTATGACATTTTGAGGCCATACTATACTATGACTTTTTTTGGCCTATTTTGAAGCCTTACTGTACTATGACTTTTTTTGGCCTATTTTGAAGCCTTACTATACTATGACCATACTATACTATGACTTTTTGAGGACATACTATACTATGACTTTTTTTGACCATTTTGAAGCCTTACTATACTATGACTTTTTTTGGCCTATTTTGAAGCCTTACTATTCTATGACCATACTATACTATGACTTTTTGAGGCCATACTATACTATGACTTTTTTTGGCCTATTTTGAAGCCTTACTATACTATGACCATTTTTATGACATTTTGAGGCCATACTATACTGTGACTTTTTTTGGCCTATTTTGAAGCCTTACTATACTATGACTTTTTTTGGCCTATTTTGAGGCCTTACTATACTATGACCATTTTTATGACATTTTGAGGCCATACTATACTATGACTTTTTTTTGGCCTATTTTGAAGCCTTACTATACTATGACCATTTTTATGACTTTTTGAGGCCATACTATACTATGACTTTTTTTGACCATTTTAAAGCCTTACTATACTATGACTTTTTTTGGCCTATTTTGAAGCCTTACTATACTATGACCATTTTTATGACATTTTGAGGCCATACTAAAGTATGACTTTTTTTGGCCTATTTTGAAGCCTTACTATACTATGACCATTTTTATGACATTTTGAGGCCATACTATACTATGACTTTTTTTGGCCTATTTTGAAGCCTTACTATACTATGACCATTTTTATGACTTTTTGAGGCCATACTATACTATGACTTTTTTTGACCATTTTGAAGCCTTACTATACTACGACCATACTATACTATGACTTTTTGAGGACATACTATAGTATGACTTTTTTTGGCCTATCTTGTAGCCTTACTATACTATGACCATTTTTATGACTTTTTGAGGCCATACTATACTATGACTTTTTTTGACCATTTTGAAGCCTTACTATACTATGACCATACTATACTATGACTTTTTGAGGCCATACTATACTATGACTTTTTTTGGCCTATTTTGAAGCCTTACTATACTATGACCATTTTTATGACATTTTGAGGCCATACTATACTATGACTTTTTTTGGCCTATTTTGAAGCCTTACTATACTATGACCATTTTTATGACATTTTGAGGCCATACTAAAGTATGACTTTTTTTGGCCTATTTTGAAGCCTTACTATACTATGACCATTTTTATGACATTTTGAGGCCATACTATACTATGACTTTTTATGGCCTATTTTGAAGCCTTACTATACTATGACCATTTTTATGACTTTTTGAGGCCATACTATACTATGACTTTTTTTGTCCATTTTGAAGCCTTACTATACTATGACTTTTTTTGGCCTATTTTGAAGCCTTACTATACTATGACCATACTATACTATGACTTTTTGAGGACATACTATACTATGACTTTTTTTGACCATTTTGAAGCCTTACTATACTATGACCATTTTTATGACATTTTGAGGCCATACTATACTGTGACTTTTTTTGGCCTATTTTGAAGCCTTACTATACTATGACTTTTTTTGGCCTATTTTGAGGCCTTACTATACTATGACCATTTTTATGACATTTTGAGGCCATACTATACTATGACTTTTTTTGGCCTATTTTGAAGCCTTACTATACTATGACCATTTTTATGACATTTTGAGGCCATACTAAAGTATGACTTTTTTTGGCCTATTTTGAAGCCTTACTATACTATGACCATTTTTATGACTTTTTGAGGCCATAGTATACTATGACTTTTTTTGACCATTTTGAAGCCATACTATACTATGACTTTTTGAGGACATACTATAGTATGACTTTTTTTGGCCTATCTTGTAGCCTTACTATACTATGACCATTTTTATGACTTTTTGAGGCCATACTATACTATGACTTTTTTTGACCATTTTGAAGCCTTACTATACTATGACCATACTATACTATGACTTTTTGAGGCCATACTATACTATGACTTTTTTTGGCCTATTTTGAAGCCTTACTATACTATGACTTTTTTTGGCCTATTTTGAAGCCTTACTATACTATGACCATTTTTATGACATTTTGAGGCCATACTAAAGTATGACTTTTTTTGGCCTATTTTGAAGCCTTACTATACTATGACCATTTTTATGACATTTTGAGGCCATACTATACTATGACTTTTTTTGGCCTATTTTGAAGCCTTACTATACTATGACTTTTTTGGCCTATTTTGAAGCCTTACTATACTATGACCATTTTTATGACATTTTGAGGCCATACTATACTATGACTTTTTTTGGCCTATTTTGAAGCCTTACTATACTATGACCATTTTTATGACTTTTTGAGGCCATACTATACTATGACTTTTTTTGACCATTTTGAAGCCTTACTATACTATGACCATACTATACTATGACTTTTTGAGGACATACTATAGTATGACTTTTTTTGGCCTATCTTGTAGCCTTACTATACTATGACCATTTTTATGACTTTTTGAGGCCATACTATACTATGACTTTTTTTGACCATTTTGAAGCCTTACTATACTATGACCATACTATACTATGACTTTTTGAGGCCATACTATACTATGACTTTTTTTGGCCTATTTTGAAGCCTTACTATACTATGACCATTTTTATGACTTTTTGAGGCCATGCTATACTATAACTTTTTTTGGCCTATTTTGAAGCCTTACTATACTATGACCATTTTTATGACATTTTGAGGCCATACTATACTATGACTTTTTTTGGCCTATTTTGAAGCCTTACTATACTATGACCATTTTTATGACATTTTGAGGCCATACTATACTATGACTTTTTTTGGCCTATTTTGAAGCCTTACTATACTATGACCATTATTATGACATTTTGAAGCCATACTAAAGTATGACTTTTTTTGGCCTATTTTGAAGCCTTACTATACTGTGACCATTTTTATGACATTTTGAGGCCATACTAAAGTATGACTTTTTTTGGCCTATTTTGAAGCCTTACTATACTATGACCATTTTTATGACATTTTGAGGCCTTACTATACTATGACTTTTTTTGGCCTATTTTGAAGCCTTACTATACTATGACCATTTTTATGACTTTTTGAGGCCATACTATACTATGACTTTTTTTGACCATTTTGAAGCCTTACTATACTATGACCATACTATACTATGACTTTTTGAGGCCATACTATACTATGACTTTTTTTGGCCTATTTTGAAGCCTTACTATACTATGACCATTTTTATGACATTTTGAGGCCATACTATACTATGACTTTTTTTTGACCTATTTTGAAGCCTTACTATACTATGACCATTTTTATGACATTTTGAGGCCATACTATACTATGACTTTTTTTGGCCTATTTTGAAGCCTTACTATACTATGACCATTTTTATGACATTTTGAGGCCATACTATACTATGACTTTTTTTGGCCTATTTTGAAGCCTTACTATACTATGACCATTTTTATGACATTTTGAGGCCATACTATACTATGACCATACTATACTATGACTTTTTGAGGACATACTATACTATGACTTTTTTTGACCATTTTGAAGCCTTACTATACTATGACCATACTATACTATGACTTTTTGAGGCCATACTATACTATGACTTTTTTTGGCCTATTTTGAAGCCTTACTATAGTATGACCATTTTTATGACATTTTGAGGCCATACTATACTATGACTTTTTTTTGACCTATTTTGAAGCCTTACTATACTATGACCATTTTTATGACATTTTGAGGCCATACTATACTATGACTTTTTATGGCCTATTTTGAAGCCTTACTATACTATGACCAATTTTATGACTTTTTGAGGCCATACTATACTATGACTTTTTTTGACCATTTTGAAGCCTTACTATACTATGACCATTTTTATGACATTTTGAGGCCATACTATACTATGACTTTTTTTGGCCTATTTTGAAGCCTTACTATACTATGACCATTTTTATGACATTTTGAGGCCATACTATACTATGACTTTTTTTGGCCTATTTTGAAGCCTTACTATACTATGACCATTTTTATGACATTTTGAGGCCATACTAAAGTATGACTTTTTTTGGCCTATTTTGAAGCCTTACTATACTATGACCATTTTTATGACTTTTTGAGGCCATAGTATACTATGACTTTTTTTGACCATTTTGAAGCCATACTATACTATGACTTTTTGAGGACATACTATAGTATGACTTTTTTTGGCCTATCTTGTAGCCTTACTATACTATGACCATTTTTATGACATTTTGAGGCCATACTATACTGTGACTTTTTTTGGCCTATTTTGAAGCCTTACTATACTATGATTTTTTTTGGCCTATTTTGAGGCCTTACTATACTATGACCATTTTTATGACATTTTGAGGCCATACTATACTATGACTTTTTTTGGCCTATTTTGAAGCCTTACTATACTATGACCATTTTTATGACATTTTGAGGCCATACTAAAGTATGACTTTTTTTGGCCTATTTTGAAGCCTTACTATACTATGACCATTTTTATGACTTTTTGAGGCCATAGTATACTATGACTTTTTTTGACCATTTTGAAGCCATACTATACTATGACTTTTTGAGGACATACTATAGTATGACTTTTTTTGGCCTATCTTGTAGCCTTACTATACTATGACCATTTTTATGACTTTTTGAGGCCATACTATACTATGACTTTTTTTGACCATTTTGAAGCCTTACTATACTATGACCATACTATACTATGACTTTTTGAGGCCATACTATACTATGACTTTTTTTGGCCTATTTTGAAGCCTTACTATACTATGACCATTTTTATGACATTTTGAGGCCATACTATACTATGACTTTTTTTGGCCTATTTTGAAGCCTTACTATACTATGACCATTTTTATGACATTTTGAAGCCATACTAAAGTATGACTTTTTTTGGCCTATTTTGAAGCCTTACTATACTATGACCATTTTTATGACATTTTGAGGCCATACTAAAGTATGACTTTTTTTGGCCTATTTTGAAGCCTTACTATACTATGACCATTTTTATGACTTTTTGAGGCCATACTATACTATGACTTTTTTTGACCATTTTGAAGCCTTACTATACTATGACCATACTATACTATGACTTTTTGAGGCCATACTATACTATGACTTTTTTTGGCCTATTTTGAAGCCTTACTATACTATGACTTTTTTTGGCCTATTTTGAAGCCTTACTATACTATGACCATTTTTATGACATTTTGAGGCCATACTAAAGTATGACTTTTTTTGGCCTATTTTGAAGCCTTACTATACTATGACCATTTTTATGACATTTTGAGGCCATACTATACTATGACTTTTTTTGGCCTATTTTGAAGCCTTACTATACTATGACTTTTTTGGCCTATTTTGAAGCCTTACTATACTATGACCATTTTTATGACATTTTGAGGCCATACTATACTATGACTTTTTTTGACCATTTTGAAGCCTTACTATACTATGACCATACTATACTATGACTTTTTGAGGACATACTATAGTATGACTTTTTTTGGCCTATCTTGTAGCCTTACTATACTATGACCATTTTTATGACTTTTTGAGGCCATACTATACTATGACTTTTTTTGACCATTTTGAAGCCTTACTATACTATGACCATACTATACTATGACTTTTTGAGGCCATACTATACTATGACTTTTTTTGGCCTATTTTGAAGCCTTACTATACTATGACTTTTTTTGGCCTATTTTGAAGCCTTACTATACTATGACCATTTTTATGACATTTTGAGGCCATACTAAAGTATGACTTTTTTTGGCCTATTTTGAAGCCTTACTATACTATGACCATTTTTATGACATTTTGAGGCCATACTATACTATGACTTTTTTTGGCCTATTTTGAAGCCTTACTATACTATGACTTTTTTGGCCTATTTTGAAGCCTTACTATACTATGACCATTTTTATGACATTTTGAGGCCATACTATACTATGACTTTTTTTGGCCTATTTTGAAGCCTTACTATACTATGACCATTTTTATGACTTTTTGAGGCCATACTATACTATGACTTTTTTTGACCATTTTGAAGCCTTACTATACTATGACCATACTATACTATGACTTTTTGAGGACATACTATAGTATGACTTTTTTTGGCCTATCTTGTAGCCTTACTATACTATGACCATTTTTATGACTTTTTGAGGCCATACTATACTATGACTTTTTTTGACCATTTTGAAGCCTTACTATACTATGACCATACTATACTATGACTTTTTGAGGCCATACTATACTATGACTTTTTTTGGCCTATTTTGAAGCCTTACTATACTATGACCATTTTTATGACATTTTGAGGCCATACTATACTATGACTTTTTTTGGCCTATTTTGAAGCCTTACTATACTATGACCATTTTTATGACATTTTGAAGCCATACTAAAGTATGACTTTTTTTGGCCTATTTTGAAGCCTTACTATACTATGACCATTTTTATGACATTTTGAGGCCATACTAAAGTATGACTTTTTTTGGCCTATTTTGAAGCCTTACTATACTATGACCATTTTTATGACATTTTGAGGCCTTACTATACTATGACTTTTTTTGGCCTATTTTGAAGCCTTACTATACTATGACCATTTTTATGACTTTTTGAGGCCATACTATACTATGACTTTTTTTGACCATTTTGAAGCCTTACTATACTATGACTTTTTTTGGCCTATTTTGAAGCCTTAATATACTATGACCATACTATACTATGACTTTTTGAGGACATACTATAGTATGACTTTTTTTGGCCTATCTTGTAGCCTTACTATACTATGACCATTTTTATGACTTTTTGAGGCCATACTATACTATGACTTTTTTTGACCATTTTGAAGCCTTACTATACTATGACCATTTTTATGACATTTTGAGGCCATACTAAAGTATGACTTTTTTTGGCCTATTTTGAAGCCTTACTATACTATGACCATTTTTATGACATTTTGAGGCCATACTATACTATGACTTTTTATGGCCTATTTTGAAGCCTTACTATACTATGACCATTTTTATGACTTTTTGAGGCCATACTATACTATGACTTTTTTTGACCATTTTGAAGCCTTACTATACTATGACTTTTTTTGGCCTATTTTGAAGCCTTACTATACTATGACCATACTATACTATGACTTTTTGAGGACATACTATACTATGACTTTTTTTGACCATTTTGAAGCCTTACTATACTATGACTTTTTTTGGCCTATTTTGAAGCCTTACTATACTATGACCATTTTTATGACTTTTTGAGGCCATACTATACTATGACTTTTTTTGGCCTATTTTGAAGCCTTACTATACTATGACTTTTTTGGCCTATTTTGAAGCCTTACTATACTATGACCATTTTTATGACATTTTGAGGCCATACTATACTATGACTTTTTTTGGCCTATTTTGAAGCCTTACTATACTATGACCATTTTTATGATTTTTTGAGGCCATACTATACTATGACTTTTTTTGACCATTTTGAAGCCTTACTATACTATGACTTTTGTTGGCCTATTTTGAAGCCTTACTATACTATGACCATACTATACTATGACTTTTTGAGGACATACTATACTATGACTTTTTTTGACCATTTTGAAGCCTTACTATACTATGACTTTTTTTGGCCTATTTTGAAGCATTACTATACTATGACCATTTTTATGACATTTTGAGGCCATACTATACTGTGACTTTTTTTGGCCTATTTTGAAGCCTTAGTATACTATGACTTTTTTTGGCCTATTTTGAGGCCTTACTATACTATGACCATTTTTATGACTTTTTGAGGCCATACTATACTATGACTTTTTTTGGCCTATTTTGAAGCCTTACTATACTATGACTTTTTTGGCCTATTTTGAAGCCTTACTATACTATGACCATTTTTATGACATTTTGAGGCCATACTATACTATGACTTTTTTTGGCCTATTTTGAAGCCTTACTATACTATGACCATTTTTATGACATTTTGAGGCCATACTAAAGTATGACTTTTTTTGGCCTATTTTGAAGCCTTACTATACTATGACCATTTTTATGACATTTTGAGGCCATACTATACTATGACTTTTTTTGGCCTATTTTGAAGCCTTACTATACTATGACCATTTTTATGACTTTTTGAGGCCATACTATACTATGACTTTTTTTGACCATTTTGAAGCCTTACTATACTATGACCATACTATACTATGACTTTTTGAGGCCATACTATACTATGACTTTTTTTGGCCTATTTTGAAGCCTTACTATACTATGACTTTTTTTGGCCTATTTTGAAGCCTTACTATACTATGACCATTTTTATGACATTTTGAGGCCATACTATACTATGACTTTTTTTGGCCTATTTTGAAGCCTTACTATACTATGACCATTTTTATGACATTTTGAGGCCATACTATACTATGACTTTTTATGGCCTATTTTGAAGCCTTACTATACTATGACCATTTTTATGACTTTTTGAGGCCATACTATACTATGACTTTTTTTGACCATTTTGAAGCCTTACTATACTATGACTTCTTTTGGCCTATTTTGAAGCCTTACTATACTATGACCATACTATACTATGACTTTTTGAGGCCATACTATACTATGACTTTTTTTTGGCCTATTTTGAAGCCTTACTATACTATGACCATTTTTATGACTTTTTGAGGCCTTACTATACTATGACTTTTTTTGGCCTATTTTGAAGCCTTACTATACTATGACTTTTTTTGACCATTTTGAAGCCTTACTATACTATGACCATACTATACTATGACTTTTTGAGGACATACTATAGTATGACTTTTTTTGGCCTATCTTGTAGCCTTACTATACTATGACCATTTTTATGACTTTTTGAGGCCATACTATACTATGACTTTTTTTGACCATTTTGAAGCCTTACTATACTATGACCATACTATACTATGACTTTTTGAGGCCATACTATACTATGACTTTTTTTGGCCTATTTTGAAGCCTTACTATACTATGACCATTTTTATGACATTTTGAGGCCATACTATACTATGACTTTTTTTGGCCTATTTTGAAGCCTTACTATACTATGACCATTTTTATGACATTTTGAGGCCATACTATACTATGACTTTTCTTGGCCTATTTTGAAGCCTTACTATACTATGAGCATTTTTATGACATTTTGAAGCCATACTAAAGTATGACTTTTTTTGGCCTATTTTGAAGCCTTACTATACTATGACCATTTTTATGACATTTTGAGGCCATACTATACTATGACTTTTTTTGGCCTATTTTGAAGCCTTACTATACTATGACCATTTTTATGACATTTTGAGGCCATACTATACTATGACTTTTTTTGGCCTATTTTGAAGCCTTACTATACTATGACCATTTTTATGACATTTTGAGGCCATACTATACTATGACTTTTTTTGGCCTATTTTGAAGCCTTACTATACTATGACCATTTTTATGACATTTTGAGGCCATACTAAAGTATGACTTTTTTTGGCCTATTTTGAAGCCTTACTATACTATGACCATTTTTATGACATTTTGAGGCCATACTATACTATGACTTTTTATGGCCTATTTTGAAGCCTTACTATACTATGACCATTTTTATGACTTTTGAGGCCATACTATACTATGACTTTTTTTGACCATTTTGAAGCCTTACTATACTATGACTTTTTTTGGCCTATTTTGAAGCCTTACTATACTATGACCATACTATACTATGACTTTTTGAGGACATACTATACTATGACTTTTTTTGGCCTATTTTGAAGCCTTACTATACTATGACCATACTATACTATGACTTTTTGAGGCCATACTATACTATGACTTTTTTTGGCCTATTTTGAAGCCTTACTATACTATGACCATTTTTATGATTTTTTGAGGCCATACTATACTATGACTTTTTTTGACCATTTTGAAGCCTTACTATACTATGACTTTTGTTGGCCTATTTTGAAGCCTTACTATACTATGACCATACTATACTATGACTTTTTGAGGACATACTATACTATGACTTTTTTTGACCATTTTGAAGCCTTACTATACTATGACTTTTTTTGGCCTATTTTGAAGCCTTACTATACTATGACCATACTATACTATGACTTTTTGAGGCCATACTATACTATGACTTTTTTTGGCCTATTTTGAAGCCTTACTATACTATGACCATTTTTATGACATTTTGAGGCCATACTATACTGTGACTTTTTTTGGCCTATTTTGAAGCCTTAGTATACTATGACTTTTTTTGGCCTATTTTGAGGCCTTACTATACTATGACCATTTTTATGACTTTTTGAGGCCATACTATACTATGACTTTTTTTGGCCTATTTTGAAGCCTTACTATACTATGACTTTTTTGGCCTATTTTGAGGCCTTACTATACTATGACCATTTTTATGACATTTTGAGGCCATACTATACTATGACTTTTTTTGGCCTATTTTGAAGCCTTATTATACTATGACCATTTTTATGACATTTTGAGGCCATACTATACTATGACTTTTTTTGGCCTATTTTGAAGCCTTACTATACTATGACCATTTTTATGACATTTTGAGGCCATACTATACTATGACTTTTTATGGCCTATTTTGAAGCCTTACTATACTATGACCATTTTTATGAGTTTTTGAGGCCATACTATACTATGACCTTTTTGACCATTTTGAAGCCTTACTATACTATGACTTTTTTTGAACTATTTTGAAGCCTAACTATACTATGACCATACTATACTATGACTTTTTGAGGCCATACTATACTATGACTTTTTCTGGCCTATTTTGAAGCCTTACTATACTATGACTTTTTTTGGCC
This sequence comes from Toxotes jaculatrix, assembly GCF_017976425.1. Classification (NCBI taxonomy): domain Eukaryota; kingdom Metazoa; phylum Chordata; class Actinopteri; family Toxotidae; genus Toxotes; species Toxotes jaculatrix. The sequence continues at coordinate 25,950,862 of NC_054399.1, forward strand.
TATTTTGAAGCCTTACTATACTATGACCATTTTTATGACTTTTTGATGCCATACTATACTATGACTTTTTTTGGCCTATTTTGAAGCCTTACTATACTATGACCATTTTTATGACATTTTGAGGCCATACTATACTATGACTTTTTTTGGCCTATTTTGAAGCCTTACTATACTATGACCATTTTTATGACTTTTTGAGGCCATACTATACTATGACTTTTTTTGACCATTTTGAAGCCTTACTATACTATGACCATTTTTATGACTTTTTGAGGCCATACTATACTATGACTTTTTTTGACCATTTTGAAGCCTTACTATACTACGACCATACTATACTATGACTTTTTGAGGACATACTATAGTATGACTTTTTTTGGCCTATCTTGTAGCCTTACTATACTATGACCATTTTTATGACTTTTTGAGGCCATACTATACTATGACTTTTTTTGACCATTTTGAAGCCTTACTATACTATGACCATACTATACTATGACTTTTTGAGGCCATACTATACTATGACTTTTTTTGGCCTATTTTGTAGCCTTACTATACTATGACAATTTTTATGACATTTTGAGGCCATACTAAAGTATGACTTTTTTTGGCCTATTTTGAAGCCTTACTATACTATGACCATTTTTATGACATTTTGAGGCCATACTATACTATGATTTTGTATGGCCTATTTTGAAGCCTTACTATACTATGACCATTTTTATGACTTTTTGAGGCCATACTATACTATGACTTTTTTTGACCATTTTGAAGCCTTACTATACTATGACCATACTATACTATGACTTTTTTTGACCATTTTGAAGCCTTACTATACTATGACTTTTTTTGACCATTTTGAAGCCTTACTATACTATGACCATTTTTATGACTTTTTGAGGCCATACTATACTATGACTTTTTTTGACCATTTTGAAGCCTTACTATACTATGACTTTTTTTGGCCTATTTTGAAGCCTTACTATACTATGACCATACTATACTATGACTTTTTGAGGACATACTATACTATGACTTTTTTTGACCATTTTGAAGCCTTACTATACTATGACTTTTTTTGGCCTATTTTGAAGCCTTACTATTCTATGACCATACTATACTATGACTTTTTGAGGCCATACTATAGTATGACTTTTTTTGGCCTATTTTGAAGCCTTACTATACTATGACCATTTTTATGACATTTTGAGGCCATACTATACTGTGACTTTTTTTGGCCTATTTTGAAGCCTTACTATACTATGACCATTTTTATGACATTTTGAGGCCATACTAAAGTATGACTTTTTTTGGCCTATTTTGAAGCCTTACTATACTATGACCATTTTTATGACATTTTGAGGCCATACTATACTATGACTTTTTTTGGCCTATTTTGAAGCCTTAAAAGTCATAGTATAGTATGGCGTCAAAAAGTCATAAAAATGGTCATAGTATAGTAAGGCTTCAAAATAGGCCAAAAAAAGTCATAGTATAGTATGACCATTTTTATGACTTTTTGACGCCATACTATACTATGACTTTTTTTGGCCTATTTTGAAGCCTTACTATACTATGACCATTTTTATGACATTTTGAGGCCATACTATACTATGACTTTTTTTGGCCTATTTTGAAGCCTTACTATACTATGACTTTTTTTGGCCTATTTTGAAGCCTTACTATACTATGACCATTTTTATGACATTTTGAGGCCATACTATACTGTGACTTTTTTTGGCCTATTTTGAAGCCTTACTATACTATGACTTTTTTTGGCCTATTTTGAGGCCTTACTATACTATGACCATTTTTATGACATTTTGAGGCCATACTATACTATGACTTTTTCTGGCCTATTTTGAAGCCTTACTATACTATGACTTTTTTTGGCCTATTTTGAAGCCTTACTATACTATGACCATTTTTATGACTTTTTGACGCCATACTATACTATGACTTTTTTTGGCCTATTTTGAAGCCTTACTATACTATGACCATTTTTATGACATTTTGAGGCCATACTATACTATGACTTTTTTTGGCCTATTTTGAAGCCTTACTATACTATGACCATTTTTATGACTTTTTGAGGCCATACTATACTATGACTTTTTTTGACCATTTTGAAGCCTTACTATACTATGACCATTTTTATGACTTTTTGAGGCCATACTATACTATGACTTTTTTTGACCATTTTGAAGCCTTACTATACTACGACCATACTATACTATGACTTTTTGAGGACATACTATAGTATGACTTTTTTTGGCCTATCTTGTAGCCTTACTATACTATGACCATTTTTATGACTTTTTGAGGCCATACTATACTATGACTTTTTTTGACCATTTTGAAGCCTTACTATACTATGACCATACTATACTATGACTTTTTGAGGCCATACTATACTATGACTTTTTTTGGCCTATTTTGTAGCCTTACTATACTATGACAATTTTTATGACATTTTGAGGCCATACTAAAGTATGACTTTTTTTGGCCTATTTTGAAGCCTTACTATACTATGACCATTTTTATGACATTTTGAGGCCATACTATACTATGATTTTGTATGGCCTATTTTGAAGCCTTACTATACTATGACCATTTTTATGACTTTTTGAGGCCATACTATACTATGACTTTTTTTGACCATTTTGAAGCCTTACTATACTATGACCATACTATACTATGACTTTTTTTGACCATTTTGAAGCCTTACTATACTATGACTTTTTTTGACCATTTTGAAGCCTTACTATACTATGACCATTTTTATGACTTTTTGAGGCCATACTATACTATGACTTTTTTTGACCATTTTGAAGCCTTACTATACTATGACTTTTTTTGGCCTATTTTGAAGCCTTACTATACTATGACCATACTATACTATGACTTTTTGAGGACATACTATACTATGACTTTTTTTGACCATTTTGAAGCCTTACTATACTATGACTTTTTTTGGCCTATTTTGAAGCCTTACTATTCTATGACCATACTATACTATGACTTTTTGAGGCCATACTATAGTATGACTTTTTTTGGCCTATTTTGAAGCCTTACTATACTATGACCATTTTTATGACATTTTGAGGCCATACTATACTGTGACTTTTTTTGGCCTATTTTGAAGCCTTACTATACTATGACCATTTTTATGACATTTTGAGGCCATACTAAAGTATGACTTTTTTTGGCCTATTTTGAAGCCTTACTATACTATGACCATTTTTATGACATTTTGAGGCCATACTATACTATGACTTTTTTTGGCCTATTTTGAAGCCTTAAAAGTCATAGTATAGTATGGCGTCAAAAAGTCATAAAAATGGTCATAGTATAGTAAGGCTTCAAAATAGGCCAAAAAAAGTCATAGTATAGTATGACCATTTTTATGACTTTTTGACGCCATACTATACTATGACTTTTTTTGGCCTATTTTGAAGCCTTACTATACTATGACCATTTTTATGACATTTTGAGGCCATACTATACTATGACTTTTTTTGGCCTATTTTGAAGCCTTACTATACTATGACTTTTTTTGGCCTATTTTGAAGCCTTACTATACTATGACCATTTTTATGACATTTTGAGGCCATACTATACTGTGACTTTTTTTGGCCTATTTTGAAGCCTTACTATACTATGACTTTTTTTGGCCTATTTTGAGGCCTTACTATACTATGACCATTTTTATGACATTTTGAGGCCATACTATACTATGACTTTTTCTGGCCTATTTTGAAGCCTTACTATACTATGACTTTTTTTGGCCTATTTTGAAGCCTTACTATACTATGACCATTTTTATGACTTTTTGACGCCATACTATACTATGACTTTTTTTGGCCTATTTTGAAGCCTTACTATACTATGACCATTTTTATGACATTTTGAGGCCATACTATACTATGACTTTTTTTGGCCTATTTTGAAGCCTTACTATACTATGACCTTTTTTGGCCTATTTTGAAGCCTTACTATACTATGACCATACTATACTATGACTTTTTGAGGACATACTATACTATGACTTTTTTTGACCATTTTGAAGCCTTACTATACTATGACTTTTTTTGGCCTATTTTGAAGCCTTACTATTCTATGACCATACTATACTATGACTTTTTGAGGCCATACTATACTATGACTTTTTTTGGCCTATTTTGAAGCCTTACTATACTATGACCATTTTTATGACATTTTGAGGCCATACTATACTGTGACTTTTTTTGGCCTATTTTGAAGCCTTACTATACTATGACTTTTTTTGGCCTATTTTGAGGCCTTACTATACTATGACCATTTTTATGACATTTTGAGGCCATACTATACTATGACTTTTTTTGGCCTATTTTGAAGCCTTACTATACTATGACCATTTTTATGACATTTTGAGGCCATACTAAAGTATGACTTTTTTTGGCCTATTTTGAAGCCTTACTATTCTATGACCATTTTTATGACTTTTTGAGGCCATAGTATACTATGACTTTTTTTGACCATTTTGAAGCCATACTATACTATGACTTTTTGAGGACATACTATACTATGACTTTTTTTGGCCTATTTTGAAGCCTTACTATACTATGACTTTTTTTGGCCTATTTTGAAGCCTTACTATACTATGACCATTTTTATGACATTTTGAGGCCATACTAAAGTATGACTTTTTTTGGCCTATTTTGAAGCCTTACTATACTATGACCATTTTTATGACATTTTGAGGCCATACTATACTATGACTTTTTTTGGCCTATTTTGAAGCCTTACTATACTATGACTTTTTTGGCCTATTTTGAAGCCTTACTATACTATGACCATTTTTATGACATTTTGAGGCCATACTATACTATGACTTTTTTTGGCCTATTTTGAAGCCTTACTATACTATGACCATTTTTATGACTTTTTGAGGCCATACTATACTATGACTTTTTTTGACCATTTTGAAGCCTTACTATACTATGACCATACTATACTATGACTTTTTGAGGACATACTATAGTATGACTTTTTTTGGCCTATCTTGTAGCCTTACTATACTATGACCATTTTTATGACTTTTTGAGGCCATACTATACTATGACTTTTTTTGACCATTTTGAAGCCTTACTATACTATGACCATACTATACTATGACTTTTTGAGGCCATACTATACTATGACTTTTTTTGGCCTATTTTGAAGCCTTACTATACTATGACTTTTTTTGGCCTATTTTGAAGCCTTACTATACTATGACCATTTTTATGACATTTTGAGGCCATACTAAAGTATGACTTTTTTTGGCCTATTTTGAAGCCTTACTATACTATGACCATTTTTATGACATTTTGAGGCCATACTATACTATGACTTTTTTTGGCCTATTTTGAAGCCTTACTATACTATGACTTTTTTGGCCTATTTTGAAGCCTTACTATACTATGACCATTTTTATGACATTTTGAGGCCATACTATACTATGACTTTTTTTGGCCTATTTTGAAGCCTTACTATACTATGACCATTTTTATGACTTTTTGAGGCCATACTATACTATGACTTTTTTTGACCATTTTGAAGCCTTACTATACTATGACCATACTATACTATGACTTTTTGAGGACATACTATAGTATGACTTTTTTTGGCCTATCTTGTAGCCTTACTATACTATGACCATTTTTATGACTTTTTGAGGCCATACTATACTATGACTTTTTTTGACCATTTTGAAGCCTTACTATACTATGACCATACTATACTATGACTTTTTGAGGCCATACTATACTATGACTTTTTTTGGCCTATTTTGAAGCCTTACTATACTATGACCATTTTTATGACATTTTGAGGCCATACTATACTATGACTTTTTTTGGCCTATTTTGAAGCCTTACTATACTATGACCATTTTTATGACATTTTGAAGCCATACTAAAGTATGACTTTTTTTGGCCTATTTTGAAGCCTTACTATACTATGACCATTTTTATGACATTTTGAGGCCATACTAAAGTATGACTTTTTTTGGCCTATTTTGAAGCCTTACTATACTATGACCATTTTTATGACATTTTGAGGCCTTACTATACTATGACTTTTTTTTGGCCTATTTTGAAGCCTTACTATACTATGACTTTTTTTGGCCTATTTTGAAGCCTTAATATACTATGACCATACTATACTATGACTTTTTGAGGACATACTATAGTATGACTTTTTTTGGCCTATCTTGTAGCCTTACTATACTATGACCATTTTTATGACTTTTTGAGGCCATACTATACTATGACTTTTTTTGACCATTTTGAAGCCTTACTATACTATGACCATTTTTTGGCCTATTTTGAAGCCTTAATATACTATGACCATACTATACTATGACTTTTTGAGGACATACTATAGTATGACTTTTTTTGGCCTATCTTGTAGCCTTACTATACTATGACCATTTTTATGACTTTTTGAGGCCATACTATACTATGACTTTTTTTGACCATGTTGAAGCCTTACTATACTATGACTTTTTTTGGCCTATTTTGAAGCCTTACTATACTATGACCATACTATACTATGACTTTTTGAGGACATACTATACTATGACTTTTTTTGACCATTTTGAAGCCTTACTATACTATGACTTTTTTTGGCCTATTTTGAAGCCTTACTATACTATGACCATACTATACTATGACTTTTTGAGGCCATACTATACTATGACTTTTTTTGGCCTATTTTGAAGCCTTACTATACTATGACCATTTTTATGACATTTTGAGGCCATACTATACTGTGACTTTTTTTGGCCTATTTTGAAGCCTTACTATACTATGACTTTTTTTGGCCTATTTTGAAGCCTTACTATACTATGACCATTTTTATGACATTTTAAGGCCATACTAAAGTATGACTTTTTTTGGCCTATTTTGAAGCCTTACTATACTATGACCATTTTTATGACTTTTTGAGGCCATAGTATACTATGACTTTTTTTGACCATTTTGAAGCCATACTATACTATGACTTTTTGAGGACATACTATAGTATGACTTTTTTTGGCCTATCTTGTAGCCTTACTATACTATGACCATTTTTATGACATTTTGAGGCCATACTATACTGTGACTTTTTTTGGCCTATTTTGAAGCCTTACTATACTATGACTTTTTTTGGCCTATTTTGAGGCCTTACTATACTATGACCATTTTTTATGACATTTTGAGGCCATACTATACTATGACTTTTTTTGGCCTATTTTGAAGCCTTACTATACTATGACCATTTTTATGACATTTTGAGGCCATACTAAAGTATGACTTTTTTTGGCCTATTTTGAAGCCTTACTATACTATGACCATTTTTATTACTTTTTGAGGCCATAGTATACTATGACTTTTTTTGACCATTTTGAAGCCATACTATACTATGACTTTTTGAGGACATACTATAGTATGACTTTTTTGACCATTTTGAAGCCTTACTATACTATGACTTTTTTTGAACTATTTTGAAGCCTAACTATACTATGACCATACTATACTATGACTTTTTGAGGCCATACTATACTATGACTTTTTCTGGCCTATTTTGAAGCCTTACTATACTATGACTTTTTTTGGCCTATTTTGAAGCCTTACTATACTATGACCATTTTTATGACTTTTTGACGCCATACTATACTATGACTTTTTTTGGCCTATTTTGAAGCCTTACTATACTATGACCATTTTTATGACATTTTGAGGCCATACTATACTATGACTTTTTTTGGCCTATTTTGAAGCCTTACTATACTATGACCATTTTTATGACTTTTTGAGGCCATACTATACTATGACTTTTTTTGACCATTTTGAAGCCTTACTATACTATGACCATTTTTATGACTTTTTGAGGCCATACTATACTATGACTTTTTTTGACCATTTTGAAGCCTTACTATACTATGACTTTTTTTGGCCTATTTTGAAGCCTTACTATACTATGACCTTTTTGACCATTTTGAAGCCTTACTATACTATGACTTTTTTTGGCCTATTTTGAAGCCTTACTATACTATGACTTTTTTTGGCCTATTTTGAAGCCTTACTATACTATGACCATACTATACTATGACTTTTTGAGGCCATACTATACTATGACTTTTTTTGGCCTATTTTGAAGCCTTACTATACTATGACTTTTTTTGGCCTATTTTGAAGCCTTACTATACTATGACCATTTTTATGACATTTTGAGGCCATACTATACTATGACTTTTTTTTGGCCTATTTTGAAGCCTTACTATACTATGACCATTTTTATGACTTTTTGAGGCCTTACTATACTATGACTTTTTTTGGCCTATTTTGAAGCCTTACTATACTATGACCATTTTTATGACATTTTGAGGCCATACTATACTATGACTTTTTTTGGCCTATTTTGAAGCCTTACTATACTATGACCATTTTTATGACATTTTGAGGCCATACTATACTATGACTTTTTTGGCCTATTTTGAAGCCTTACTATACTATGACCATTTTTATGACATTTTGAGGCCATACTATACTATGACTTTTTATGGCCTATTTTGAAGCCTTACTATACTATGACCATTTTTATGACTTTTTGAGGCCATACTATACTATGACTTTTTTTGACCATTTTGAAGCCTTACTATACTATGACTTCTTTTGGCCTATTTTGAAGCCTTACTATACTATGACCATACTATACTATGACTTTTTGAGGCCATACTATACTATGACTTTTTTTTGGCCTATTTTGAAGCCTTACTATACTATGACCATTTTTATGACTTTTTGAGGCCTTACTATACTATGACTTTTTTTGGCCTATTTTGAAGCCTTACTATACTATGACCATTTTTATGACATTTTGAGGCCATACTATACTATGACTTTTTTTTGGCCTATTTTGAAGCCTTACTATACTATGACCATTTTTATGACATTTTGAGGCCATACTAAAGTATGACTTTTTTTGGCCTATTTTGAAGCCTTACTATACTATGACCATTTTTATTACTTTTTGAGGCCATAGTATACTATGACTTTTTTTGACCATTTTGAAGCCATACTATACTATGACTTTTTGAGGACATACTATAGTATGACTTTTTTGACCATTTTGAAGCCTTACTATACTATGACTTTTTTTGAACTATTTTGAAGCCTAACTATACTATGACCATACTATACTATGACTTTTTGAGGCCATACTATACTATGACTTTTTCTGGCCTATTTTGAAGCCTTACTATACTATGACTTTTTTTGGCCTATTTTGAAGCCTTACTATACTATGACCATTTTTATGACTTTTTGACGCCATACTATACTATGACTTTTTTTGGCCTATTTTGAAGCCTTACTATACTATGACCATTTTTATGACATTTTGAGGCCATACTATACTATGACTTTTTTTGGCCTATTTTGAAGCCTTACTATACTATGACCATTTTTATGACTTTTTGAGGCCATACTATACTATGACTTTTTTTGACCATTTTGAAGCCTTACTATACTATGACCATTTTTATGACTTTTTGAGGCCATACTATACTATGACTTTTTTTGACCATTTTGAAGCCTTACTATACTATGACTTTTTTTGGCCTATTTTGAAGCCTTACTATACTATGACCTTTTTGACCATTTTGAAGCCTTACTATACTATGACTTTTTTTGGCCTATTTTGAAGCCTTACTATACTATGACTTTTTTTGGCCTATTTTGAAGCCTTACTATACTATGACCATACTATACTATGACTTTTTGAGGCCATACTATACTATGACTTTTTTTGGCCTATTTTGAAGCCTTACTATACTATGACTTTTTTTGGCCTATTTTGAAGCCTTACTATACTATGACCATTTTTATGACATTTTGAGGCCATACTATACTATGACTTTTTTTTGGCCTATTTTGAAGCCTTACTATACTATGACCATTTTTATGACTTTTTGAGGCCTTACTATACTATGACTTTTTTTGGCCTATTTTGAAGCCTTACTATACTATGACCATTTTTATGACATTTTGAGGCCATACTATACTATGACTTTTTTTGGCCTATTTTGAAGCCTTACTATACTATGACCATTTTTATGACATTTTGAGGCCATACTATACTATGACTTTTTTGGCCTATTTTGAAGCCTTACTATACTATGACCATTTTTATGACATTTTGAGGCCATACTATACTATGACTTTTTATGGCCTATTTTGAAGCCTTACTATACTATGACCATTTTTATGACTTTTTGAGGCCATACTATACTATGACTTTTTTTGACCATTTTGAAGCCTTACTATACTATGACTTCTTTTGGCCTATTTTGAAGCCTTACTATACTATGACCATACTATACTATGACTTTTTGAGGCCATACTATACTATGACTTTTTTTTGGCCTATTTTGAAGCCTTACTATACTATGACCATTTTTATGACTTTTTGAGGCCTTACTATACTATGACTTTTTTTGGCCTATTTTGAAGCCTTACTATACTATGACCATTTTTATGACATTTTGAGGCCATACTATACTATGACTTTTTTTTGGCCTATTTTGAAGCCTTACTATACTATGACCATTTTTATGACATTTTGAGGCCATACTATACTATGACTTTTTTTGGCCTATTTTGAAGCCTTACTATACTATGACCATTTTTATGACATTTTGAGGCCATACTATACTATGACTTTTTTTGGCCTATTTTGAAGCCTTACTATACTATGACCATTTTTATGACATTTTGAGGCCATACTAAAGTATGACTTTTTTTGGCCTATTTTGAAGCCTTACTATACTATGACCATTTTTATGACATTTTGAGGCCATACTAAAGTATGACTTTTTATGGCCTATTTTGAAGCCTTACTATACTATGACCATTTTTATGATTTTTTGAGGCCATACTATACTATGACTTTTTTTGACCATTTTGAAGCCTTACTATACTATGACTTTTGTTGGCCTATTTTGAAGCCTTACTATACTATGACCATACTATACTATGACTTTTTGAGGACATACTATACTATGACTTTTTTTGACCATTTTGAAGCCTTACTATACTATGACTTTTTTTGGCCTATTTTGAAGCCTTACTATACTATGACCATACTATACTATGACTTTTTGAGGCCATACTATACTATGACTTTTTTTGGCCTATTTTGAAGCCTTACTATACTATGACTTTTTTTGGCCTATTTTGAAGCCTTACTATACTATGACCATTTTATGACATTTTGAGGCCATACTATACTATGACTTTTTTTGGCCTATTTTGAAGCCTTACTATACTATGAGCATTTTTATGACATTTTGAGGCCATACTAAAGTATGACTTTTTTTGGCCTATTTTGAAGCCTTACTATACTATTACCATTTTTATGACATTTTGAGGCCATACTAAAGTATGACTTTTTTTTGGCCTATTTTGAAGCCTTACTATACTATGACCATTTTTATGACATTTTGAGGCCATACTATACTATGACTTTTTTTGGCCTATTTTGAAGCCTTACTATACTATGACCATTTTTATGACATTTTGAGGCCATACTATACTATGACTTTTTTTGGCCTATTTTGAAGCCTTACTATACTATGACCATTTTTATGACTTTTTGAGGCCATACTATACTATGACCTTTTTGACCATTTTGAAGCCTTACTATACTATGACTTTTTTTGAACTATTTTGAAGCCTTACTATACTATGACCATACTATACTATGACTTTTTGAGGCCATACTAATGACTTTTTCTGGCCTATTTTGAAGCCTTACTATACTATGACCATTTTTATGACTTTTTGAGGCCTTACTATACTATGACTTTTTTTGGCCTATTTTGAAGCCTTACTATACTATGACCATTTTTATGACTTTTTGAGGCCATACTATACTATGACTTTTTTTGACCATTTTGAAGCCTTACTATACTATGACCATACTATACTATGACTTTTTGAGGCCATACTATACTATGACTTTTTTTGGCCTATTTTGAAGCCTTACTATACTATGACCATTTTTATGACATTTTGAGGCCATACTAAAGTATGACTTTTTATGGCCTATTTTGAAGCCTTACTATACTATGACCATTTTTATGATTTTTTGAGGCCATACTATACTATGACTTTTTTTGACCATTTTGAAGCCTTACTATACTATGACTTTTGTTGGCCTATTTTGAAGCCTTACTATACTATGACCATACTATACTATGACTTTTTGAGGACATACTATACTATGACTTTTTTTGACCATTTTGAAGCCTTACTATACTATGACTTTTTTTGGCCTATTTTGAAGCCTTACTATACTATGACCATACTATACTATGACTTTTTGAGGACATACTATAGTATGACTTTTTTTGGCCTATCTTGTAGCCTTACTATACTATGACCATTTTTATGACTTTTTGAGGCCATACTATACTATGACTTTTTTTGGCCTATTTTGAAGCCTTACTATACTATGACCATTTTTATGACATTTTGAGGCCATACTATACTATGACTTTTTATGGCCTATTTTGAAGCCTTACTATACTATGACCATTTTTATGACTTTTTGAGGCCATACTATACTATGACCTTTTTGACCATTTTGAAGCCTTACTATACTATGACTTTTTTTGAACTATTTTGAAGCCTTACTATACTATGACCATACTATACTATGACTTTTTGAGGCCATACTATACTATGACTTTTTCTGGCCTATTTTGAAGCCTTACTATACTATGACTTTTTTTGGCCTATTTTGAAGCCTTACTATACTATGACCATTTTTATGACTTTTTGACGCCATACTATACTATGACTTTTTTTGGCCTATTTTGAAGCCTTACTATACTATGACCATTTTTATGACATTTTGAGGCCATACTATACTATGACTTTTTTTGGCCTATTTTGAAGCCTTACTATACTATGACCATTTTTATGACATTTTGAGGCCATACTAAAGTATGACTTTTTTTGGCCTATTTTGAAGCCTTACTATACTATGACCATTTTTATGACATTTTGAGGCCATACTATACTATGACTTTTTTTGGCCTATTTTGAAGCCTTACTATACTATGACCATTTTTATGACTTTTTGAGGCCATACTATACTATGACTTTTTTTGACCATTTTGAAGCCTTACTATACTATGACCATTTTTATGACATTTTGAGGCCATACTATACTATGACTTTTTTGGCCTATTTTGAAGCCTTACTATACTATGACCATTTTTATGACATTTTGAGGCCATACTATACTATGACTTTTTTTGGCCTATTTTGAAGCCTTACTATACTATGACCATTTTTATGACATTTTGACGCCATACTATACTATGACTTTTTTTGGCCTATTTTGAAGCCTTACTATACTATGACCATTTTTATGACATTTTGAGGCCATACTATACTATGACTTTTTTTGGCCTATTTTGAAGCCTTACTATACTATGACCATTTTTATGACATTTTGAGGCCATACTAAAGTATGACTTTTTTTGGCCTATTTTGAAGCCTTACTATACTATGACCATTTTTATGACATTTTGAGGCCATACTAAAGTATGACTTTTTATGGCCTATTTTGAAGCCTTACTATACTATGACCATTTTTATGATTTTTTGAGGCCATACTATACTATGACTTTTTTTGACCATTTTGAAGCCTTACTATACTATGACTTTTGTTGGCCTATTTTGAAGCCTTACTATACTATGACCATACTATACTATGACTTTTTGAGGACATACTATACTATGACTTTTTTTGACCATTTTGAAGCCTTACTATACTATGACTTTTTTTGGCCTATTTTGAAGCCTTACTATACTATGACCATACTATACTATGACTTTTTGAGGCCATACTATACTATGACTTTTTTTGGCCTATTTTGAAGCCTTACTATACTATGACTTTTTTTGGCCTATTTTGAAGCCTTACTATACTATGACCATTTTATGACATTTTGAGGCCATACTATACTATGACTTTTTTTGGCCTATTTTGAAGCCTTACTATACTATGAGCATTTTTATGACATTTTGAGGCCATACTAAAGTATGACTTTTTTTGGCCTATTTTGAAGCCTTACTATACTATTACCATTTTTATGACATTTTGAGGCCATACTAAAGTATGACTTTTTTTTGGCCTATTTTGAAGCCTTACTATACTATGACCATTTTTATGACATTTTGAGGCCATACTATACTATGACTTTTTTTGGCCTATTTTGAAGCCTTACTATACTATGACCATTTTTATGACATTTTGAGGCCATACTATACTATGACTTTTTTTGGCCTATTTTGAAGCCTTACTATACTATGACCATTTTTATGACTTTTTGAGGCCATACTATACTATGACCTTTTTGACCATTTTGAAGCCTTACTATACTATGACTTTTTTTGAACTATTTTGAAGCCTTACTATACTATGACCATACTATACTATGACTTTTTGAGGCCATACTAATGACTTTTTCTGGCCTATTTTGAAGCCTTACTATACTATGACCATTTTTATGACTTTTTGAGGCCTTACTATACTATGACTTTTTTTGGCCTATTTTGAAGCCTTACTATACTATGACCATTTTTATGACTTTTTGAGGCCATACTATACTATGACTTTTTTTGACCATTTTGAAGCCTTACTATACTATGACCATACTATACTATGACTTTTTGAGGCCATACTATACTATGACTTTTTTTGGCCTATTTTGAAGCCTTACTATACTATGACCATTTTTATGACATTTTGAGGCCATACTAAAGTATGACTTTTTATGGCCTATTTTGAAGCCTTACTATACTATGACCATTTTTATGATTTTTTGAGGCCATACTATACTATGACTTTTTTTGACCATTTTGAAGCCTTACTATACTATGACTTTTGTTGGCCTATTTTGAAGCCTTACTATACTATGACCATACTATACTATGACTTTTTGAGGACATACTATACTATGACTTTTTTTGACCATTTTGAAGCCTTACTATACTATGACTTTTTTTGGCCTATTTTGAAGCCTTACTATACTATGACCATACTATACTATGACTTTTTGAGGACATACTATAGTATGACTTTTTTTGGCCTATCTTGTAGCCTTACTATACTATGACCATTTTTATGACTTTTTGAGGCCATACTATACTATGACTTTTTTTGGCCTATTTTGAAGCCTTACTATACTATGACCATTTTTATGACATTTTGAGGCCATACTATACTATGACTTTTTATGGCCTATTTTGAAGCCTTACTATACTATGACCATTTTTATGACTTTTTGAGGCCATACTATACTATGACCTTTTTGACCATTTTGAAGCCTTACTATACTATGACTTTTTTTGAACTATTTTGAAGCCTTACTATACTATGACCATACTATACTATGACTTTTTGAGGCCATACTATACTATGACTTTTTCTGGCCTATTTTGAAGCCTTACTATACTATGACTTTTTTTGGCCTATTTTGAAGCCTTACTATACTATGACCATTTTTATGACTTTTTGACGCCATACTATACTATGACTTTTTTTGGCCTATTTTGAAGCCTTACTATACTATGACCATTTTTATGACATTTTGAGGCCATACTATACTATGACTTTTTTTGGCCTATTTTGAAGCCTTACTATACTATGACCATTTTTATGACATTTTGAGGCCATACTAAAGTATGACTTTTTTTGGCCTATTTTGAAGCCTTACTATACTATGACCATTTTTATGACATTTTGAGGCCATACTATACTATGACTTTTTTTGGCCTATTTTGAAGCCTTACTATACTATGACCATTTTTATGACTTTTTGAGGCCATACTATACTATGACTTTTTTTGACCATTTTGAAGCCTTACTATACTATGACCATTTTTATGACATTTTGAGGCCATACTATACTATGACTTTTTTGGCCTATTTTGAAGCCTTACTATACTATGACCATTTTTATGACATTTTGAGGCCATACTATACTATGACTTTTTTTGGCCTATTTTGAAGCCTTACTATACTATGACCATTTTTATGACATTTTGAAGCCATACTAAAGTATGACTTTTTTTGGCCTATTTTGAAGCCTTACTATACTATGACCATTTTTATGACATTTTGAGGCCATACTAAAGTATGACTTTTTTTGGCCTATTTTGAAGCCTTACTATACTATGACCATTTTTATGACATTTTGAGGCCTTACTATACTATGACTTTTTTTGGCCTATTTTGAAGCCTTACTATACTATGACCATTTTTATGACTTTTTGAGGCCATACTATACTATGACTTTTTTTGGCCTATTTTGAAGCCTTACTATACTATGACCATTTTTATGACATTTTGAGGCCATACTATACTATGACTTTTTATGGCCTATTTTGAAGCCTTACTATACTATGACCATTTTTATGACTTTTTGAGGCCATACTATACTATGACCTTTTTGACCATTTTGAAGCCTTACTATACTATGACTTTTTTTGAACTATTTTGAAGCCTTACTATACTATGACCATACTATACTATGACTTTTTGAGGCCATACTATACTATGACTTTTTCTGGCCTATTTTGAAGCCTTACTATACTATGACTTTTTTTGGCCTATTTTGAAGCCTTACTATACTATGACCATTTTTATGACTTTTTGACGCCATACTATACTATGACTTTTTTTGGCCTATTTTGAAGCCTTACTATACTATGACCATTTTTATGACATTTTGAGGCCATACTATACTATGACTTTTTTTGGCCTATTTTGAAGCCTTACTATACTATGACCATTTTTATGACATTTTGAGGCCATACTAAAGTATGACTTTTTTTGGCCTATTTTGAAGCCTTACTATACTATGACCATTTTTATGACATTTTGAGGCCATACTATACTATGACTTTTTTTGGCCTATTTTGAAGCCTTACTATACTATGACCATTTTTATGACTTTTTGAGGCCATACTATACTATGACTTTTTTTGACCATTTTGAAGCCTTACTATACTACGACCATACTATACTATGACTTTTTGAGGACACACTATAGTATGACTTTTTTTGGCCTATCTTGTAGCCTTACTATACTATGACCATTTTTATGACTTTTTGAGGCCATACTATACTATGACTTTTTTTGACCATTTTGAAGCCTTACTATACTATGACCATACTATACTATGACTTTTTGAGGCCATACTATACTATGACTTTTTTTGGCCTATTTTGTAGCCTTACTATACTATGACCATTTTTATGACATTTTGAGGCCATACTATACTATGACTTTTTTTGGCCTATTTTGAAGCCTTACTATACTATGACCATTTTTATGACATTTTGAGGCCATACTAAAGTATGACTTTTTTTGGCCTATTTTGAAGCCTTACTATACTATGACCATTTTTATGACTTTTTGAGGCCATACTATACTATGACTTTTTTTGACCATTTTGAAGCCTTACTATACTATGACTTTTTTTGGCCTATTTTGAAGCCTTACTATACTATGACCATACTATACTATGACTTTTTGAGGCCATACTATACTATGACTTTTTTTGGCCTATTTTGAAGCCTTACTATACTATGACCATTTTTATGACATTTTGAGGCCTTACTATACTATGACTTTTTTTGGCCTATTTTGAAGCCTTACTATACTATGACCATTTTTATGACATTTTGAGGCCATACTATACTATGACTTTTTTTTTTACCATTTTGAAGCCTTACTATACTATGACCATACTATACTATGCCTTTTTGAGGCCATACTATACTATGACTTTTTTTGGCCTATTTTGAAGACTTACTATACTATGACCATACTATACTATGACTTTTTGAGGCCATACTATACTATGACTTTTTTTGGCCTATTTTGAAGCCTTACTATACTATGACCATTTTTATGACATTTTGAGGCCATACTAAAGTATGACTTTTTTTGGCCTATTTTGAAGCCTTACTATACTATGACCATTTTTATGACATTTTGAGGCCATACTATACTATGACTTTTTATGGCCTATTTTGAAGCCTTACTATACTATGACCATTTTTATGACATTTTGAGGCCATACTATACTATGACTTTTTATGGCCTATTTTGAAGCCTTACTATACTATGACCATTTTTATGACTTTTTGAGGCCATACTATACTATGACTTTTTTTGACCATTTTGAAGCCTTACTATACTATGACTTTTTTTGGCCTATTTTGAAGCTTTACTATACTATGACCATACTATACTATGACTTTTTGAGGCCATACTATACTATGACTTTTTTTGGCCTATTTTGAAGCCTTACTATACTATGACCATTTTTATGACTTTTTGAGGCCTTACTATACTATGACTTTTTTTGGCCTATTTTGAAGCCTTACTATACTATGACCATTTTTATGACTTTTTGAGGCCATACTATACTATGACTTTTTTTGACCATTTTGAAGCCTTACTATACTATGACCATACTATACTATGACTTTTTGAGGCCATACTATACTATGACTTTTTTTGGCCTATTTTGAAGCCTTACTATACTATGACCATTTTTATGACATTTTGAGGCCATACTATACTATGACTTTTTTTGGCCTATTTTGAAGCCTTACTATACTATGACCATTTTTATGACATTTTGAGGCCATACTAAAGTATGACTTTTTTTGGCCTATTTTGAAGCCTTACTATACTATGACCATTTTTATGACATTTTGAGGCCATACTATACTATGACTTTTTATGGCCTATTTTGAAGCCTTACTATACTATGACCAATTTTATGACTTTTTGAGGCCATACTATACTATGACTTTTTTTGACCATTTTGAAGCCATACTATACTATGACTTTTTTTGGCCTATTTTGAAGCCTTACTATACTATGACTTTTTTTGGCCTATTTTGAAGCCTTACTATACTATGACCATTTTTATGACATTTTGAGGCCATACTAAAGTATGACTTTTTTTGGCCTATTTTGAAGCCTTACTATACTATGACCATTTTTATGACTTTTTGAGGCCATACTATACTATGACTTTTTTTGACCATTTTGAAGCCATACTATACTATGACTTTTTGAGGACATACTATAGTATGACTTTTTTTGGCCTATCTTGTAGCCTTACTATACTATGACCATTTTTATGACTTTTTGAGGCCATACTATACTATGACTTTTTTTGGCCTATTTTGAAGCCTTACTATACTATGACCATTTTTATGACATTTTGAGGCCATACTATACTATGACTTTTTATGGCCTATTTTGAAGCCTTACTATACTATGACCATTTTTATGACTTTTTGAGGCCATACTATACTATGACCTTTTTGACCATTTTGAAGCCTTACTATACTATGACTTTTTTTGAACTATTTTGAAGCCTTACTATACTATGACCATACTATACTATGACTTTTTGAGGCCATACTATACTATGACTTTTTCTGGCCTATTTTGAAGCCTTACTATACTATGACTTTTTTTGGCCTATTTTGAAGCCTTACTATACTATGACCATTTTTATGACTTTTTGACGCCATACTATACTATGACTTTTTTTGGCCTATTTTGAAGCCTTACTATACTATGACCATTTTTATGACATTTTGAGGCCATACTATACTATGACTTTTTTTGGCCTATTTTGAAGCCTTACTATACTATGACCATTTTTATGACATTTTGAGGCCATACTAAAGTATGACTTTTTTTGGCCTATTTTGAAGCCTTACTATACTATGACCATTTTTATGACATTTTGAGGCCATACTATACTATGACTTTTTTTGGCCTATTTTGAAGCCTTACTATACTATGACCATTTTTATGACTTTTTGAGGCCATACTATACTATGACTTTTTTTGACCATTTTGAAGCCTTACTATACTATGACCATTTTTATGACATTTTGAGGCCATACTATACTATGACTTTTTTGGCCTATTTTGAAGCCTTACTATACTATGACCATTTTTATGACATTTTGAGGCCATACTATACTATGACTTTTTTTGGCCTATTTTGAAGCCTTACTATACTATGACCATTTTTATGACATTTTGACGCCATACTATACTATGACTTTTTTTGGCCTATTTTGAAGCCTTACTATACTATGACCATTTTTATGACATTTTGAGGCCATACTATACTATGACTTTTTTTGGCCTATTTTGAAGCCTTACTATACTATGACCATTTTTATGACATTTTGAGGCCATACTAAAGTATGACTTTTTTTGGCCTATTTTGAAGCCTTACTATACTATGACCATTTTTATGACATTTTGAGGCCATACTAAAGTATGACTTTTTATGGCCTATTTTGAAGCCTTACTATACTATGACCATTTTTATGATTTTTTGAGGCCATACTATACTATGACTTTTTTTGACCATTTTGAAGCCTTACTATACTATGACTTTTGTTGGCCTATTTTGAAGCCTTACTATACTATGACCATACTATACTATGACTTTTTGAGGACATACTATACTATGACTTTTTTTGACCATTTTGAAGCCTTACTATACTATGACTTTTTTTGGCCTATTTTGAAGCCTTACTATACTATGACCATACTATACTATGACTTTTTGAGGCCATACTATACTATGACTTTTTTTGGCCTATTTTGAAGCCTTACTATACTATGACTTTTTTTGGCCTATTTTGAAGCCTTACTATACTATGACCATTTTATGACATTTTGAGGCCATACTATACTATGACTTTTTTTGGCCTATTTTGAAGCCTTACTATACTATGAGCATTTTTATGACATTTTGAGGCCATACTAAAGTATGACTTTTTTTGGCCTATTTTGAAGCCTTACTATACTATTACCATTTTTATGACATTTTGAGGCCATACTAAAGTATGACTTTTTTTTGGCCTATTTTGAAGCCTTACTATACTATGACCATTTTTATGACATTTTGAGGCCATACTATACTATGACTTTTTTTGGCCTATTTTGAAGCCTTACTATACTATGACCATTTTTATGACATTTTGAGGCCATACTATACTATGACTTTTTTTGGCCTATTTTGAAGCCTTACTATACTATGACCATTTTTATGACTTTTTGAGGCCATACTATACTATGACCTTTTTGACCATTTTGAAGCCTTACTATACTATGACTTTTTTTGAACTATTTTGAAGCCTTACTATACTATGACCATACTATACTATGACTTTTTGAGGCCATACTAATGACTTTTTCTGGCCTATTTTGAAGCCTTACTATACTATGACCATTTTTATGACTTTTTGAGGCCTTACTATACTATGACTTTTTTTGGCCTATTTTGAAGCCTTACTATACTATGACCATTTTTATGACTTTTTGAGGCCATACTATACTATGACTTTTTTTGACCATTTTGAAGCCTTACTATACTATGACCATACTATACTATGACTTTTTGAGGCCATACTATACTATGACTTTTTTTGGCCTATTTTGAAGCCTTACTATACTATGACCATTTTTATGACATTTTGAGGCCATACTAAAGTATGACTTTTTATGGCCTATTTTGAAGCCTTACTATACTATGACCATTTTTATGATTTTTTGAGGCCATACTATACTATGACTTTTTTTGACCATTTTGAAGCCTTACTATACTATGACTTTTGTTGGCCTATTTTGAAGCCTTACTATACTATGACCATACTATACTATGACTTTTTGAGGACATACTATACTATGACTTTTTTTGACCATTTTGAAGCCTTACTATACTATGACTTTTTTTGGCCTATTTTGAAGCCTTACTATACTATGACCATACTATACTATGACTTTTTGAGGACATACTATAGTATGACTTTTTTTGGCCTATCTTGTAGCCTTACTATACTATGACCATTTTTATGACTTTTTGAGGCCATACTATACTATGACTTTTTTTGGCCTATTTTGAAGCCTTACTATACTATGACCATTTTTATGACATTTTGAGGCCATACTATACTATGACTTTTTATGGCCTATTTTGAAGCCTTACTATACTATGACCATTTTTATGACTTTTTGAGGCCATACTATACTATGACCTTTTTGACCATTTTGAAGCCTTACTATACTATGACTTTTTTTGAACTATTTTGAAGCCTTACTATACTATGACCATACTATACTATGACTTTTTGAGGCCATACTATACTATGACTTTTTCTGGCCTATTTTGAAGCCTTACTATACTATGACTTTTTTTGGCCTATTTTGAAGCCTTACTATACTATGACCATTTTTATGACTTTTTGACGCCATACTATACTATGACTTTTTTTGGCCTATTTTGAAGCCTTACTATACTATGACCATTTTTATGACATTTTGAGGCCATACTATACTATGACTTTTTTTGGCCTATTTTGAAGCCTTACTATACTATGACCATTTTTATGACATTTTGAGGCCATACTAAAGTATGACTTTTTTTGGCCTATTTTGAAGCCTTACTATACTATGACCATTTTTATGACATTTTGAGGCCATACTATACTATGACTTTTTTTGGCCTATTTTGAAGCCTTACTATACTATGACCATTTTTATGACTTTTTGAGGCCATACTATACTATGACTTTTTTTGACCATTTTGAAGCCTTACTATACTATGACCATTTTTATGACATTTTGAGGCCATACTATACTATGACTTTTTTGGCCTATTTTGAAGCCTTACTATACTATGACCATTTTTATGACATTTTGAGGCCATACTATACTATGACTTTTTTTGGCCTATTTTGAAGCCTTACTATACTATGACCATTTTTATGACATTTTGAAGCCATACTAAAGTATGACTTTTTTTGGCCTATTTTGAAGCCTTACTATACTATGACCATTTTTATGACATTTTGAGGCCATACTAAAGTATGACTTTTTTTGGCCTATTTTGAAGCCTTACTATACTATGACCATTTTTATGACATTTTGAGGCCTTACTATACTATGACTTTTTTTGGCCTATTTTGAAGCCTTACTATACTATGACCATTTTTATGACTTTTTGAGGCCATACTATACTATGACTTTTTTTGGCCTATTTTGAAGCCTTACTATACTATGACCATTTTTATGACATTTTGAGGCCATACTATACTATGACTTTTTATGGCCTATTTTGAAGCCTTACTATACTATGACCATTTTTATGACTTTTTGAGGCCATACTATACTATGACCTTTTTGACCATTTTGAAGCCTTACTATACTATGACTTTTTTTGAACTATTTTGAAGCCTTACTATACTATGACCATACTATACTATGACTTTTTGAGGCCATACTATACTATGACTTTTTCTGGCCTATTTTGAAGCCTTACTATACTATGACTTTTTTTGGCCTATTTTGAAGCCTTACTATACTATGACCATTTTTATGACTTTTTGACGCCATACTATACTATGACTTTTTTTGGCCTATTTTGAAGCCTTACTATACTATGACCATTTTTATGACATTTTGAGGCCATACTATACTATGACTTTTTTTGGCCTATTTTGAAGCCTTACTATACTATGACCATTTTTATGACATTTTGAGGCCATACTAAAGTATGACTTTTTTTGGCCTATTTTGAAGCCTTACTATACTATGACCATTTTTATGACATTTTGAGGCCATACTATACTATGACTTTTTTTGGCCTATTTTGAAGCCTTACTATACTATGACCATTTTTATGACTTTTTGAGGCCATACTATACTATGACTTTTTTTGACCATTTTGAAGCCTTACTATACTACGACCATACTATACTATGACTTTTTGAGGACACACTATAGTATGACTTTTTTTGGCCTATCTTGTAGCCTTACTATACTATGACCATTTTTATGACTTTTTGAGGCCATACTATACTATGACTTTTTTTGACCATTTTGAAGCCTTACTATACTATGACCATACTATACTATGACTTTTTGAGGCCATACTATACTATGACTTTTTTTGGCCTATTTTGTAGCCTTACTATACTATGACCATTTTTATGACATTTTGAGGCCATACTATACTATGACTTTTTTTGGCCTATTTTGAAGCCTTACTATACTATGACCATTTTTATGACATTTTGAGGCCATACTAAAGTATGACTTTTTTTGGCCTATTTTGAAGCCTTACTATACTATGACCATTTTTATGACTTTTTGAGGCCATACTATACTATGACTTTTTTTGACCATTTTGAAGCCTTACTATACTATGACTTTTTTTGGCCTATTTTGAAGCCTTACTATACTATGACCATACTATACTATGACTTTTTGAGGCCATACTATACTATGACTTTTTTTGGCCTATTTTGAAGCCTTACTATACTATGACCATTTTTATGACATTTTGAGGCCTTACTATACTATGACTTTTTTTGGCCTATTTTGAAGCCTTACTATACTATGACCATTTTTATGACATTTTGAGGCCATACTATACTATGACTTTTTTTTTTACCATTTTGAAGCCTTACTATACTATGACCATACTATACTATGCCTTTTTGAGGCCATACTATACTATGACTTTTTTTGGCCTATTTTGAAGACTTACTATACTATGACCATACTATACTATGACTTTTTGAGGCCATACTATACTATGACTTTTTTTGGCCTATTTTGAAGCCTTACTATACTATGACCATTTTTATGACATTTTGAGGCCATACTAAAGTATGACTTTTTTTGGCCTATTTTGAAGCCTTACTATACTATGACCATTTTTATGACATTTTGAGGCCATACTATACTATGACTTTTTATGGCCTATTTTGAAGCCTTACTATACTATGACCATTTTTATGACATTTTGAGGCCATACTATACTATGACTTTTTATGGCCTATTTTGAAGCCTTACTATACTATGACCATTTTTATGACTTTTTGAGGCCATACTATACTATGACTTTTTTTGACCATTTTGAAGCCTTACTATACTATGACTTTTTTTGGCCTATTTTGAAGCTTTACTATACTATGACCATACTATACTATGACTTTTTGAGGCCATACTATACTATGACTTTTTTTGGCCTATTTTGAAGCCTTACTATACTATGACCATTTTTATGACTTTTTGAGGCCTTACTATACTATGACTTTTTTTGGCCTATTTTGAAGCCTTACTATACTATGACCATTTTTATGACTTTTTGAGGCCATACTATACTATGACTTTTTTTGACCATTTTGAAGCCTTACTATACTATGACCATACTATACTATGACTTTTTGAGGCCATACTATACTATGACTTTTTTTGGCCTATTTTGAAGCCTTACTATACTATGACCATTTTTATGACATTTTGAGGCCATACTATACTATGACTTTTTTTGGCCTATTTTGAAGCCTTACTATACTATGACCATTTTTATGACATTTTGAGGCCATACTAAAGTATGACTTTTTTTGGCCTATTTTGAAGCCTTACTATACTATGACCATTTTTATGACATTTTGAGGCCATACTATACTATGACTTTTTATGGCCTATTTTGAAGCCTTACTATACTATGACCAATTTTATGACTTTTTGAGGCCATACTATACTATGACTTTTTTTGACCATTTTGAAGCCATACTATACTATGACTTTTTTTGGCCTATTTTGAAGCCTTACTATACTATGACTTTTTTTGGCCTATTTTGAAGCCTTACTATACTATGACCATTTTTATGACATTTTGAGGCCATACTAAAGTATGACTTTTTTTGGCCTATTTTGAAGCCTTACTATACTATGACCATTTTTATGACTTTTTGAGGCCATACTATACTATGACTTTTTTTGACCATTTTGAAGCCATACTATACTATGACTTTTTGAGGACATACTATAGTATGACTTTTTTTGGCCTATCTTGTAGCCTTACTATACTATGACCATTTTTATGACTTTTTGAGGCCATACTATACTATGACTTTTTTTGGCCTATTTTGAAGCCTTACTATACTATGACCATTTTTATGACATTTTGAGGCCATACTATACTATGACTTTTTATGGCCTATTTTGAAGCCTTACTATACTATGACCATTTTTATGACTTTTTGAGGCCATACTATACTATGACCTTTTTGACCATTTTGAAGCCTTACTATACTATGACTTTTTTTGAACTATTTTGAAGCCTTACTATACTATGACCATACTATACTATGACTTTTTGAGGCCATACTATACTATGACTTTTTCTGGCCTATTTTGAAGCCTTACTATACTATGACTTTTTTTGGCCTATTTTGAAGCCTTACTATACTATGACCATTTTTATGACTTTTTGACGCCATACTATACTATGACTTTTTTTGGCCTATTTTGAAGCCTTACTATACTATGACCATTTTTATGACATTTTGAGGCCATACTATACTATGACTTTTTTTGGCCTATTTTGAAGCCTTACTATACTATGACCATTTTTATGACATTTTGAGGCCATACTAAAGTATGACTTTTTTTGGCCTATTTTGAAGCCTTACTATACTATGACCATTTTTATGACATTTTGAGGCCATACTATACTATGACTTTTTTTGGCCTATTTTGAAGCCTTACTATACTATGACCATTTTTATGACTTTTTGAGGCCATACTATACTATGACTTTTTTTTACCATTTTGAAGCCTTACTATACTACGACCATACTGTACTATGACTTTTTGAGGACATACTATAGTATGACTTTTTTTGGCCTATCTTGTAGCCTTACTATACTATGACCATTTTTATGACTTTTTGAGGCCATACTATACTATGACTTTTTTTGGCCTATTTTGAAGACTTACTATACTATGACCATACTATACTATGACTTTTTGAGGCCATACTATACTATGACTTTTTTTGGCCTATTTTGAAGCCTTACTATACTATGACCATTTTTATGACATTTTGAGGCCTTACTATACTATGACTTTTTTTGGCCTATTTTGAAGCCTTACTATACTATGACCATTTTTATGACTTTTTGAGGCCATACTATACTATGACTTTTTTTGACCATTTTGAAGCCTTACTATACTATGACCATTTTTATGACATTTTGAGGCCATACTATACTATGACTTTTTTGGCCTATTTTGAAGCCTTACTATACTATGACCATTTTTATGACATTTTGAGGCCATACTATACTATGACTTTTTTTTGGCCTATTTTGAAGCCTTACTATACTATGACCATTTTTATGACATTTTGAAGCCATACTAAAGTATGACTTTTTTTGGCCTATTTTGAAGCCTTACTATACTATGACCATTTTTATGACATTTTGAGGCCATACTAAAGTATGACTTTTTTTGGCCTATTTTGAAGCCTTACTATACTATGACCATTTTTATGACATTTTGAGGCCTTACTATACTATGACTTTTTTTGGCCTATTTTGAAGCCTTACTATACTATGACCATTTTTATGACTTTTTGAGGCCATACTATACTATGACTTTTTTTGACCATTTTGAAGCCTTACTATACTATGACCATACTATACTATGACTTTTTGAGGCCATACTATACTATGACTTTTTTTGGCCTATTTTGAAGCCTTACTATACTATGACCATTTTTATGACATTTTGAGGCCATACTATACTATGACTTTTTTTGGCCTATTTTGAAGCCTTACTATACTATGACCATTTTTATGACATTTTGAGGCCATACTAAAGTATGACTTTTTTTGGCCTATTTTGAAGCCTTACTATACTATGACCATTTTTATGACTTTTTGAGGCCATACTATACTATGACTTTTTTTGACCATTTTGAAGCCATACTATACTATGACTTTTTGAGGACATACTATAGTATGACTTTTTTTGGCCTATCTTGTAGCCTTACTATACTATGACCATTTTTATGACTTTTTGAGGCCATACTATACTATGACTTTTTTTGGCCTATTTTGAAGCCTTACTATACTATGACCATTTTTATGACATTTTGAGGCCATACTATACTATGACTTTTTATGGCCTATTTTGAAGCCTTACTATACTATGACCATTTTTATGACTTTTTGAGGCCATACTATACTATGACCTTTTTGACCATTTTGAAGCCTTACTATACTATGACTTTTTTTGAACTATTTTGAAGCCTTACTATACTATGACCATACTATACTATGACTTTTTGAGGCCATACTATACTATGACTTTTTCTGGCCTATTTTGAAGCCTTACTATACTATGACTTTTTTTGGCCTATTTTGAAGCCTTACTATACTATGACCATTTTTATGACTTTTTGACGCCATACTATACTATGACTTTTTTTGGCCTATTTTGAAGCCTTACTATACTATGACCATTTTTATGACATTTTGAGGCCATACTATACTATGACTTTTTTTGGCCTATTTTGAAGCCTTACTATACTATGACCATTTTTATGACATTTTGAGGCCATACTAAAGTATGACTTTTTTTGGCCTATTTTGAAGCCTTACTATACTATGACCATTTTTATGACATTTTGAGGCCATACTATACTATGACTTTTTTTGGCCTATTTTGAAGCCTTACTATACTATGACCATTTTTATGACTTTTTGAGGCCATACTATACTATGACTTTTTTTTACCATTTTGAAGCCTTACTATACTACGACCATACTGTACTATGACTTTTTGAGGACATACTATAGTATGACTTTTTTTGGCCTATCTTGTAGCCTTACTATACTATGACCATTTTTATGACTTTTTGAGGCCATACTATACTATGACTTTTTTTGGCCTATTTTGAAGACTTACTATACTATGACCATACTATACTATGACTTTTTGAGGCCATACTATACTATGACTTTTTTTGGCCTATTTTGAAGCCTTACTATACTATGACCATTTTTATGACATTTTGAGGCCTTACTATACTATGACTTTTTTTGGCCTATTTTGAAGCCTTACTATACTATGACCATTTTTATGACATTTTGAGGCCATACTATACTATGACTTTTTTTGGCCTATTTTGAAGCCTTACTATACTATGACCATTTTTATGACATTTTGAGGCCATACTAAAGTATGACTTTTTTTGGCCTATTTTGAAGCCTTACTATACTATGACCATTTTTATGACATTTTGAGGCCATACTATACTATGACTTTTTATGGCCTATTTTGAAGCCTTACTATACTATGACCATTTTTATGACTTTTTGAGGCCATACTATACTATGACTTTTTTTGACCATTTTGAAGCCTTACTATACTATGACTTTTTTTGGCCTATTTTGAAGCCTTACTATACTATGACCATACTATACTATGACTTTTTGAGGCCATACTATACTATGACTTTTTTTGGCCTATTTTGAAGCCTTACTATATTATGACCATTTTTATGACTTTTTGAGGCCTTACTATACTATGACTTTTTTTGGCCTATTTTGAAGCCTTACTATACTATGACCATTTTTATGACTTTTTGAGGCCATACTATACTATGACTTTTTTTGACCATTTTGAAGCCTTACTATACTATGACCATACTATACTATGACTTTTTGAGGCCATACTATACTATGACTTTTTTTGGCCTATTTTGAAGCCTTACTATACTATGACCATTTTTATGACATTTTGAGGCCATACTATACTATGACTTTTTTTGGCCTATTTTGAAGCCTTACTATACTATGACCATTTTTATGACATTTTGAGGCCATACTAAAGTATGACTTTTTTTGGCCTATTTTGAAGCCTTACTATACTATGACCATTTTTATGACATTTTGAGGCCATACTATACTATGACTTTTTATGGCCTATTTTGAAGCCTTACTATACTATGACCAATTTTATGACTTTTTGAGGCCATACTATACTATGACTTTTTTTGACCATTTTGAAGCCATACTATACTATGACTTTTTTTGGCCTATTTTGAAGCCTTACTATACTATGACTTTTTTGGCCTATTTTGAAGCCTTACTATACTATGACCATTTTTATGACATTTTGAGGCCATACTATACTATGACTTTTTTTGGCCTATTTTGAAGCCTTACTATACTATGACCATTTTTATGACATTTTGAGGCCATACTAAAGTATGACTTTTTTTGGCCTATTTTGAAGCCTTACTATACTATGACCATTTTTATGACATTTTGAGGCCATACTATACTATGACTTTTTTTGGCCTATTTTGAAGCCTTACTATACTATGACCATTTTTATGACTTTTTGAGGCCATACTATACTATGACTTTTTTTGACCATTTTGAAGCCTTACTATACTACGACCATACTATACTATGACTTTTTGAGGACATACTATAGTATGACTTTTTTTGGCCTATCTTGTAGCCTTACTATACTATGACCATTTTTATGACTTTTTGAGGCCATACTATACTATGACTTTTTATGACCATTTTGAAGCCTTACTATACTATGACCATACTATACTATGACTTTTTGAGGCCATACTATACTATGACTTTTTTTGGCCTATTTTGTAGCCTTACTATACTATGACCATTTTTATGACATTTTGAGGCCATACTATACTATGACTTTTTTTGGCCTATTTTGAAGCCTTACTATACTATGACCATTTTTATGACATTTTGAGGCCATACTATACTATGACTTTTTTTGGCCTATTTTGAAGCCTTACTATACTATGACCATTTTTATGACATTTTGAGGCCATACTAAAGTATGACTTTTTTTGGCCTATTTTGAAGCCTTACTATACTATGACCATTTTTATGACTTTTTGAGGCCATACTATACTATGACTTTTTTTGACCATTTTGAAGCCATACTATACTATGACTTTTTGAGGACATACTATAGTATGACTTTTTTTGGCCTATCTTGTAGCCTTACTATACTATGACCATTTTTATGACTTTTTGAGGCCATACTATACTATGACTTTTTTTGGCCTATTTTGAAGCCTTACTATACTATGACCATTTTTATGACATTTTGAGGCCATACTATACTATGACTTTTTATGGCCTATTTTGAAGCCTTACTATACTATGACCATTTTTATGACTTTTTGAGGCCATACTATACTATGACCTTTTTGACCATTTTGAAGCCTTACTATACTATGACTTTTTTTGAACTATTTTGAAGCCTTACTATACTATGACCATACTATACTATGACTTTTTGAGGCCATACTATACTATGACTTTTTCTGGCCTATTTTGAAGCCTTACTATACTATGACTTTTTTTGGCCTATTTTGAAGCCTTACTATACTATGACCATTTTTATGACATTTTGAGGCCATACTATACTATGACTTTTTATGGCCTATTTTGAAGCCTTACTATACTATGACCATTTTTATGACTTTTTGAGGCCATACTATACTATGACCTTTTTGACCATTTTGAAGCCTTACTATACTATGACTTTTTTTGAACTATTTTGAAGCCTTACTATACTATGACCATACTATACTATGACTTTTTGAGGCCATACTATACTATGACTTTTTCTGGCCTATTTTGAAGCCTTACTATACTATGACTTTTTTTGGCCTATTTTGAAGCCTTACTATACTATGACCATTTTTATGACTTTTTGACGCCATACTATACTATGACTTTTTTTGGCCTATTTTGAAGCCTTACTATACTATGACCATTTTTATGACATTTTGAGGCCATACTATACTATGACTTTTTTTGGCCTATTTTGAAGCCTTACTATACTATGACCATTTTTATGACATTTTGAGGCCATACTAAAGTATGACTTTTTTTGGCCTATTTTGAAGCCTTACTATACTATGACCATTTTTATGACATTTTGAGGCCATACTATACTATGACTTTTTTTGGCCTATTTTGAAGCCTTACTATACTATGACCATTTTTATGACTTTTTGAGGCCATACTATACTATGACTTTTTTTGACCATTTTGAAGCCTTACTATACTATGACCATTTTTATGACATTTTGAGGCCATACTATACTATGACTTTTTTGGCCTATTTTGAAGCCTTACTATACTATGACCATTTTTATGACATTTTGAGGCCATACTATACTATGACTTTTTTTGGCCTATTTTGAAGCCTTACTATACTATGACCATTTTTATGACATTTTGAAGCCATACTAAAGTATGACTTTTTTTGGCCTATTTTGAAGCCTTACTATACTATGACCATTTTTATGACATTTTGAGGCCATACTAAAGTATGACTTTTTTTGGCCTATTTTGAAGCCTTACTATACTATGACCATTTTTATGACATTTTGAGGCCTTACTATACTATGACTTTTTTTGGCCTATTTTGAAGCCTTACTATACTATGACCATTTTTATGACTTTTTGAGGCCATACTATACTATGACTTTTTTTGACCATTTTGAAGCCTTACTATACTATGACCATACTATACTATGACTTTTTGAGGCCATACTATACTATGACTTTTTTTGGCCTATTTTGAAGCCTTACTATACTATGACCATTTTTATGACATTTTGAGGCCATACTATACTATGACTTTTTTTGGCCTATTTTGAAGCCTTACTATACTATGACCATTTTTATGACATTTTGAGGCCATACTAAAGTATGACTTTTTTTGGCCTATTTTGAAGCCTTACTATACTATGACCATTTTTATGACTTTTTGAGGCCATACTATACTATGACTTTTTTTGACCATTTTGAAGCCATACTATACTATGACTTTTTGAGGACATACTATAGTATGACTTTTTTTGGCCTATCTTGTAGCCTTACTATACTATGACCATTTTTATGACTTTTTGAGGCCATACTATACTATGACTTTTTTTGACCATTTTGAAGCCTTACTATACTATGACTTTTTTTGGCCTATTTTGAAGCCTTACTATACTATGACCATACTATACTATGACTTTTTGAGGCCATACTATACTATGACTTTTTTTGGCCTATTTTGAAGCCTTACTATACTATGACCATTTTTATGACATTTTGAGGCCTTACTATACTATGACTTTTTTTGGCCTATTTTGAAAGCCTTACTATACTATGACCATTTTTATGACATTTTGAGGCCATACTATACTATGACTTTTTTTTTACCATTTTGAAGCCTTACTATACTATGACCATACTATACTATGCCTTTTTGAGGCCATACTATACTATGACTTTTTTTGGCCTATTTTGAAGACTTACTATACTATGACCATACTATACTATGACTTTTTGAGGCCATACTATACTATGACTTTTTTTGGCCTATTTTGAAGCCTTACTATACTATGACCATTTTTATGACATTTTGAGGCCATACTAAAGTATGACTTTTTTTGGCCTATTTTGAAGCCTTACTATACTATGACCATTTTTATGACATTTTGAGGCCATACTATACTATGACTTTTTATGGCCTATTTTGAAGCCTTACTATACTATGACCATTTTTATGACATTTTGAGGCCATACTATACTATGACTTTTTATGGCCTATTTTGAAGCCTTACTATACTATGACCATTTTTATGACTTTTTGAGGCCATACTATACTATGACTTTTTTTGACCATTTTGAAGCCTTACTATACTATGACTTTTTTTGGCCTATTTTGAAGCTTTACTATACTATGACCATACTATACTATGACTTTTTGAGGCCATACTATACTATGACTTTTTTTGGCCTATTTTGAAGCCTTACTATACTATGACCATTTTTATGACTTTTTGAGGCCTTACTATACTATGACTTTTTTTGGCCTATTTTGAAGCCTTACTATACTATGACCATACTATACTATGACTTTTTGAGGACATACTATAGTATGACTTTTTTTTGTCCTATCTTGAAGCCTTACTATACTATGACCATTTTTATGACATTTTGAAGCCTTACTATACTATGACTTTTTTTGGCCTATTTTGAAGCCTTACTATACTATGACTTTTTTGGCCTATTTTGAAGCCTTACTATACTATGACCATTTTTATGACATTTTGAGGCCATACTATACTATGACTTTTTTTGGCCTATTTTGAAGCCTTACTATACTATGACCATTTTTATGACATTTTGAGGCCATACTAAAGTATGACTTTTTTTGGCCTATTTTGAAGCCTTACTATACTATGACCATTTTTATGACATTTTGAGGCCATACTATACTATGACTTTTTTTGGCCTATTTTGAAGCCTTACTATACTATGACCATTTTTATGACTTTTTGAGGCCATACTATACTATGACTTTTTTTGACCATTTTGAAGCCTTACTATACTACGACCATACTATACTATGACTTTTTGAGGACATACTATAGTATGACTTTTTTTGGCCTATCTTGTAGCCTTACTATACTATGACCATTTTTATGACTTTTTGAGGCCATACTATACTATGACTTTTTATGACCATTTTGAAGCCTTACTATACTATGACCATACTATACTATGACTTTTTGAGGCCATACTATACTATGACTTTTTTTGGCCTATTTTGTAGCCTTACTATACTATGACCATTTTTATGACATTTTGAGGCCATACTATACTATGACTTTTTTTGGCCTATTTTGAAGCCTTACTATACTATGACCATTTTTATGACATTTTGAGGCCATACTAAAGTATGACTTTTTTTGGCCTATTTTGTAGCCTTACTATACTATGACCATTTTTATGACATTTTGAGGCCATACTATACTATGACTTTTTTTGGCCTATTTTGAAGCCTTACTATACTATGACCATTTTTATGACATTTTGAGGCCATACTAAAGTATGACTTTTTTTGGCCTATTTTGAAGCCTTACTATACTATGACCATTTTTATGACTTTTTGAGGCCATACTATACTATGACTTTTTTTGACCATTTTGAAGCCTTACTATACTATGACTTTTTTTGGCCTATTTTGAAGCCTTAATATACTATGACCATACTATACTATGACTTTTTGAGGACATACTATAGTATGACTTTTTTTGGCCTATCTTGTAGCCTTACTATACTATGACCATTTTTATGACTTTTTGAGGCCATACTATACTATGACTTTTTTTGACCATTTTGAAGCCTTACTATACTATGACTTTTTTTGGCCTATTTTGAAGCCTTACTATATTATGACCATACTATACTATGACTTTTTGAGGACATACTATACTATGACTTTTTTTGACCATTTTGAAGCCTTACTATACTATGACTTTTTTTGGCCTATTTTGAAGCCTTACTATACTATGACCATACTATACTATGACTTTTTGAGGCCATACTATACTATGACTTTTTTTGGCCTATTTTGAAGCCTTACTATACTATGACCATTTTTATGACATTTTGAGGCCATACTATACTGTGACTTTTTTTGGCCTATTTTGAAGCCTTACTATACTATGACTTTTTTTGGCCTATTTTGAGGCCTTACTATACTATGACCATTTTTATGACATTTTGAGGCCATACTATACTATGACTTTTTTTGGCCTATTTTGAAGCCTTACTATACTATGACCATTTTTATGACATTTTGAGGCCATACTAAAGTATGACTTTTTTTGGCCTATTTTGAAGCCTTACTATACTATGACCATTTTTATGACTTTTTGAGGCCATAGTATACTATGACTTTTTTTGACCATTTTGAAGCCATACTATACTATGACTTTTTGAGGACATACTATAGTATGACTTTTTTTGGCCTATCTTGTAGCCTTACTATACTATGACCATTTTTATGACATTTTGAGGCCATACTATACTATGACCATACTATACTATGACTTTTTGAGGACATACTATACTATGACTTTTTTTGACCATTTTGAAGCCTTACTATACTATGACCATACTATACTATGACTTTTTGAGGCCATACTATACTATGACTTTTTTTGGCCTATTTTGAAGCCTTACTATACTATGACCATTTTTATGACATTTTGAGGCCATACTATACTATGACTTTTTTTTGACCTATTTTGAAGCCTTACTATACTATGACCATTTTTATGACATTTTGAGGCCATACTATACTATGACTTTTTATGGCCTATTTTGAAGCCTTACTATACTATGACCAATTTTATGACTTTTTGAGGCCATACTATACTATGACTTTTTTTGACCATTTTGAAGCCTTACTATACTATGACTTTTTTTGGCCTATTTTGAAGCCTTACTATACTATGACCATACTATACTATGACTTTTTGAGGACATACTATACTATGACTTTTTTTGGCCTATTTTGAAGCCTTACTATACTATGACCATTTTTATGACATTTTGAAGCCATACTAAAGTATGACTTTTTTTGGCCTATTTTGAAGCCTTACTATACTATGACCATTTTTATGACATTTTGAGGCCATACTAAAGTATGACTTTTTTTGGCCTATTTTGAAGCCTTACTATACTATGACCATTTTTATGACATTTTGAGGCCATACTATACTATGACTTTTTTTGGCCTATTTTGAAGCCTTACTATACTATGACCATTTTTATGACATTTTGAGGCCATACTATACTATGACTTTTTATGGCCTATTTTGAAGCCTTACTATACTATGACCATTTTTATGAGTTTTTGAGGCCATACTATACTATGACCTTTTTGACCATTTTGAAGCCTTACTATACTATGACTTTTTTTGAACTATTTTGAAGCCTTACTATACTATGACCATACTATACTATGACTTTTTGAGGCCATACTATACTATGACTTTTTCTGGCCTATTTTGAAGCCTTACTATACTATGACTTTTTTTGGCCTATTTTGAAGCCTTACTATACTATGACCATTTTTATGACTTTTTGACGCCATACTATACTATGACTTTTTTTGGCCTATTTTGAAGCCTTACTATACTATGACCATTTTTATGACATTTTGAGGCCATACTATACTATGACTTTTTTTGGCCTATTTTGAAGCCTTACTGTACTATGACTTTTTTTGGCCTATTTTGAAGCCTTACTATACTATGACCATACTATACTATGACTTTTTGAGGACATACTATACTATGACTTTTTTTGACCATTTTGAAGCCTTACTATACTACGACCATACTATACTATGACTTTTTGAGGACATACTATAGTATGACTTTTTTTGGCCTATCTTGTAGCCTTACTATACTATGACCATTTTTATGACTTTTTGAGGCCATACTATACTATGACTTTTTTTGACCATTTTGAAGCCTTACTATACTATGACCATACTATACTATGACTTTTTGAGGCCATACTATACTATGACTTTTTTTGGCCTATTTTGAAGCCTTACTATACTATGACCATTTTTATGACATTTTGAGGCCATACTATACTATGACTTTTTTTGGCCTATTTTGAAGCCTTACTATACTATGACCATTTTTATGACATTTTGAGGCCATACTAAAGTATGACTTTTTTTGGCCTATTTTGAAGCCTTACTATACTATGACCATTTTTATGACATTTTGAGGCCATACTATACTATGACTTTTTATGGCCTATTTTGAAGCCTTACTATACTATGACCATTTTTATGACTTTTTGAGGCCATACTATACTATGACTTTTTTTGTCCATTTTGAAGCCTTACTATACTATGACTTTTTTTGGCCTATTTTGAAGCCTTACTATACTATGACCATACTATACTATGACGTTTTGAGGACATACTATACTATGACTTTTTTTGACCATTTTGAAGCCTTACTATACTATGACTTTTTTTGGCCTATTTTGAAGCCTTACTATTCTATGACCATACTATACTATGACTTTTTGAGGCCATACTATACTATGACTTTTTTTGGCCTATTTTGAAGCCTTACTATACTATGACCATTTTTATGACATTTTGAGGCCATACTATACTGTGACTTTTTTTGGCCTATTTTGAAGCCTTACTATACTATGACTTTTTTTGGCCTATTTTGAGGCCTTACTATACTATGACCATTTTTATGACATTTTGAGGCCATACTATACTATGACTTTTTTTGGCCTATTTTGAAGCCTTACTATACTATGACCATTTTTATGACATTTTGAGGCCATACTAAAGTATGACTTTTTTTGGCCTATTTTGAAGCCTTACTATACTATGACCATTTTTATGACTTTTTGAGGCCATAGTATACTATGACTTTTTTTGACCATTTTGAAGCCATACTATACTATGACTTTTTGAGGACATACTATAGTATGACTTTTTTTGGCCTATCTTGTAGCCTTACTATACTATGACCATTTTTATGACTTTTTGAGGCCATACTATACTATGACTTTTTTTGACCATTTTGAAGCCTTACTATACTATGACCATACTATACTATGACTTTTTGAGGCCATACTATACTATGACTTTTTTTGGCCTATTTTGAAGCCTTACTATACTATGACTTTTTTTGGCCTATTTTGAAGCCTTACTATACTATGACCATTTTTATGACATTTTGAGGCCATACTAAAGTATGACTTTTTTTGGCCTATTTTGAAGCCTTACTATACTATGACCATTTTTATGACATTTTGAGGCCATACTATACTATGACTTTTTTTGGCCTATTTTGAAGCCTTACTATACTATGACTTTTTTGGCCTATTTTGAAGCCTTACTATACTATGACCATTTTTATGACATTTTGAGGCCATACTATACTATGACTTTTTTTGGCCTATTTTGAAGCCTTACTATACTATGACCATTTTTATGACTTTTTGAGGCCATACTATACTATGACTTTTTTTGACCATTTTGAAGCCTTACTATACTATGACCATACTATACTATGACTTTTTGAGGACATACTATAGTATGACTTTTTTTGGCCTATCTTGTAGCCTTACTATACTATGACCATTTTTATGACTTTTTGAGGCCATACTATACTATGACTTTTTTTGACCATTTTGAAGCCTTACTATACTATGACCATACTATACTATGACTTTTTGAGGCCATACTATACTATGACTTTTTTTGGCCTATTTTGAAGCCTTACTATACTATGACCATTTTTATGACTTTTTGAGGCCATGCTATACTATAACTTTTTTTGGCCTATTTTGAAGCCTTACTATACTATGACCATTTTTATGACATTTTGAGGCCATACTATACTATGACTTTTTTTGGCCTATTTTGAAGCCTTACTATACTATGACCATTTTTATGACATTTTGAGGCCATACTATACTATGACTTTTTTTGGCCTATTTTGAAGCCTTACTATACTATGACCATTTTTATGACATTTTGAGGCCATACTATACTATGACTTTTTTTGGCCTATTTTGAAGCCTTACTATACTATGACCATTTTTATGACATTTTGAGGCCATACTATACTATGACTTTTTTTGGCCTATTTTGAAGCCTTACTATACTATGACCATTTTTATGACATTTTGAGGCCATACTAAAGTATGACTTTTTTTGGCCTATTTTGAAGCCTTACTATACTATGACCATTTTTATGACTTTTTGAGGCCATAGTATACTATGACTTTTTTTGACCATTTTGAAGCCATACTATACTATGACTTTTTGAGGACATACTATAGTATGACTTTTTTTGGCCTATCTTGTAGCCTTACTATACTATGACCATTTTTATGACATTTTGAGGCCATACTATACTGTGACTTTTTTTGGCCTATTTTGAAGCCTTACTATACTATGATTTTTTTTGGCCTATTTTGAGGCCTTACTATACTATGACCATTTTTATAACATTTTGAGGCCATACTATACTATGACTTTTTTTGGCCTATTTTGAAGCCTTACTATACTATGACCATTTTTATGACATTTTGAGGCCATACTAAAGTATGACTTTTTTTGGCCTATTTTGAAGCCTTACTATACTATGACCATTTTTATGACTTTTTGAGGCCATAGTATACTATGACTTTTTTTGACCATTTTGAAGCCATACTAAAGTATGACTTTTTGAGGACATACTATAGTATGACTTTTTTTGGCCTATCTTGTAGCCTTACTATACTATGACCATTTTTATGACTTTTTGAGGCCATACTATACTATGACTTTTTTTGACCATTTTGAAGCCTTACTATACTATGACCATACTATACTATGACTTTTTGAGGCCATACTATACTATGACTTTTTTTGGCCTATTTTGAAGCCTTACTATACTATGACCATTTTTATGACATTTTGAGGCCATACTATACTATGACTTTTTTTGGC
The DNA here is from genome assembly GCF_017976425.1 of Toxotes jaculatrix. Lineage (NCBI taxonomy): Eukaryota > Metazoa > Chordata > Actinopteri > Toxotidae > Toxotes > Toxotes jaculatrix. The sequence continues at coordinate 25,991,207 of NC_054399.1, forward strand.
CTATTTTGAAGCCTTACTATACTATGACCATTTTTATGACATTTTGAAGCCATACTAAAGTATGACTTTTTTTGGCCTATTTTGAAGCCTTACTATACTATGACCATTTTTATGACATTTTGAGGCCATACTAAAGTATGACTTTTTTTGGCCTATTTTGAAGCCTTACTATACTATGACCATTTTTATGACTTTTTGAGGCCATACTATACTATGACTTTTTTTGACCATTTTGAAGCCTTACTATACTATGACCATACTATACTATGACTTTTTGAGGCCATACTATACTATGACTTTTTTTGGCCTATTTTGAAGCCTTACTATACTATGACTTTTTTTGGCCTATTTTGAAGCCTTACTATACTATGACCATTTTTATGACATTTTGAGGCCATACTAAAGTATGACTTTTTTTGGCCTATTTTGAAGCCTTACTATACTATGACCATTTTTATGACATTTTGAGGCCATACTATACTATGACTTTTTTTGGCCTATTTTGAAGCCTTACTATACTATGACTTTTTTGGCCTATTTTGAAGCCTTACTATACTATGACCATTTTTATGACATTTTGAGGCCATACTATACTATGACTTTTTTTGGCCTATTTTGAAGCCTTACTATACTATGACCATTTTTATGACTTTTTGAGGCCATAGTATACTATGACTTTTTTTGACCATTTTGAAGCCATACTATACTATGACTTTTTGAGAACATACTATACTATGACTTTTTTTGGCCTATTTTGAAGCCTTACTATACTATGACTTTTTTTGGCCTATTTTGAAGCCTTACTATACTGTGACCATTTTTATGACATTTTGAGGCCATACTATACTATGACTTTTTTATGCCTATTTTGAAGCCTTACTATACTATGACCATTATTATGACATTTTGAAGCCATACTAAAGTATGACTTTTTTTGGCCTATTTTGAAGCCTTACTATACTGTGACCATTTTTATGACATTTTGAGGCCATACTAAAGTATGACTTTTTTTGGCCTATTTTGAAGCCTTACTATACTATGACCATTTTTATGACATTTTGAGGCCTTACTATACTATGACTTTTTTTGGCCTATTTTGAAGCCTTACTATACTATGACCATTTTTATGACTTTTTGAGGCCATACTATACTATGACTTTTTTTGACCATTTTGAAGCCTTACTATACTATGACCATACTATACTATGACTTTTTGAGGCCATACTATACTATGACTTTTTTTGGCCTATTTTGAAGCCTTACTATACTATGACCATTTTTATGACATTTTGAGGCCATACTATACTATGACTTTTTTTTGACCTATTTTGAAGCCTTACTATACTATGACCATTTTTATGACATTTTGAGGCCATACTATACTATGACTTTTTTTGGCCTATTTTGAAGCCTTACTATACTATGACCATTTTTATGACATTTTGAGGCCATACTATACTATGACTTTTTTTGGCCTATTTTGAAGCCTTACTATACTATGACCATTTTTATGACTTTTTGAGGCCATACTATACTATGACTTTTTTGACCATTTTGAAGCCTTACTATACTATGACTTTTTTTGAAATATTTTGAAGCCTTACTATACTATGACCATACTATACTATGACTTTTTGAGGCCATACTACACTATGACTTTTTTTGGCCTATTTTGAAGCCTTACTATACTATGACTTTTTTTGGCCTATTTTGAAGCCTTACTATACTATGACCATTTTTATGACTTTTTGACGCCATACTATACTATAACTTTTTTTGGCCTATTTTGAAGCCTTACTATACTATGACCATTTTTATGACATTTTGAGGCCATACTATACTATGACTTTTTTTGGCCTATTTTGAAGCCCTTACTATACTATGACCATTTTTATGACATTTTGAGGCCATACTATACTATGACCATACTATACTATGACTTTTTGAGGACATACTATACTATGACTTTTTTTGACCATTTTGAAGCCTTACTATACTATGACCATACTATACTATGACTTTTTGAGGCCATACTATACTATGACTTTTTTTGGCCTATCTTGTAGCCTTACTATACTATGACCATTTTTATGACTTTTTGAGGCCATACTATACTATGACTTTTTTTGACCATTTTGAAGCCTTACTATACTATGACCATACTATACTATGACTTTTTGAGGCCATACTATACTATGACTTTTTTTGGCCTATTTTGAAGCCTTACTATACTATGACTTTTTTTGGCCTATTTTGAAGCCTTACTATACTATGACCATTTTTATGACATTTTGAGGCCATACTAAAGTATGACTTTTTTTGGCCTATTTTGAAGCCTTACTATACTATGACCATTTTTATGACATTTTGAGGCCATACTATACTATGACTTTTTTTGGCCTATTTTGAAGCCTTACTATACTATGACTTTTTTGGCCTATTTTGAGGCCTTACTATACTATGACCATTTTTATGACATTTGAGGCCATACTATACTATGACTTTTTTTGGCCTATTTTGAAGCCTTACTATACTATGACCATTTTTATGACTTTTTGAGGCCATACTATACTATGACTTTTTTTGACCATTTTGAAGCCTTACTATACTATGACCATACTATACTATGACTTTTTGAGGACATACTATAGTATGACTTTTTTTGGCCTATCTTGTAGCCTTACTATACTATGACCATTTTTATGACTTTTTGAGGCCATACTATACTATGACTTTTTTTTGACCATTTTGAAGCCTTACTATACTATGACCATACTATACTATGACTTTTTGAGGCCATACTATACTATGACTTTTTTTGGCCTATTTTGAAGCCTTACTATACTATGACCATTTTTATGACATTTTGAGGCCATACTATACTATGACTTTTTTTGGCCCTATTTTGAAGCCTTACTATACTATGACCATTTTTATGACATTTTGAAGCCATACTAAAGTATGACTTTTTTTGGCCTATTTTGAAGCCTTACTATACTATGACCATTTTTATGACATTTTGAGGCCATACTAAAGTATGACTTTTTTTGGCCTATTTTGAAGCCTTACTATACTATGACCATTTTTATGACATTTTGAGGCCTTACTATACTATGACTTTTTTTGGCCTATTTTGAAGCCTTACTATACTATGACCATTTTTATGACTTTTTGAGGCCATACTATACTATGACTTTTTTTGACCATTTTGAAGCCTTACTATACTATGACTTTTTTTGGCCTATTTTGAAGCCTTAATATACTATGACCATACTATACTATGACTTTTTGAGGACATACTATAGTATGACTTTTTTTGGCCTATCTTGTAGCCTTACTATACTATGACCATTTTTATGGACTTTTTGAGGCCATACTATACTATGACTTTTTTTGACCATTTTGAAGCCTTACTATACTATGACCATTTTTTATGACATTTTGAGGCCATACTAAAGTATGACTTTTTTTGGCCTATTTTGAAGCCTTACTATACTATGACCATTTTTATGACATTTTGAGGCCATACTATACTATGACTTTTTATGGCCTATTTTGAAGCCTTACTATACTATGACCATTTTTATGACTTTTTGAGGCCATACTATACTATGACTTTTTTTGACCATTTTGAAGCCTTACTATACTATGACTTTTTTTGGCCTATTTGAAGCCTTACTATACTATGACCATACTATACTATGACTTTTTGAGGACATACTATACTATGACTTTTTTTGACCATTTTGAAGCCTTACTAATACTATGACTTTTTTTGGCCTATTTGAAGCCTTACTATACTATGACCATTTTTATGACTTTTTGAGGCCATACTATACTATGACTTTTTTTGGCCTATTTTGAAGCCTTACTATACTATGACTTTTTTGGCCTATTTTGAAGCCTTACTATACTATGACCATTTTTATGACATTTTGAGGCCATACTATACTATGACTTTTTTTGGCCTATTTTGAAGCCTTACTATACTATGACCATTTTTATGATTTTTTGAGGCCATACTATACTATGACTTTTTTTGACCATTTGAAGCCTTACTATACTATGACTTTTGTTGGCCTATTTTGAAGCCTTACTATACTATGACCATACTATACTATGACTTTTTGAGGACATACTATACTATGACTTTTTTTGACCATTTTGAAGCCTTACTATACTATGACTTTTTTTGGCCTATTTTGAAGCATTACTATTACTATGACCATTTTTATGACATTTTGAGGCCATACTATACTGTGACTTTTTTTTGGCCTATTTTGAAGCCTTAGTATACTATGACTTTTTTTGGCCTATTTTGAGGCCTTACTATACTATGACCATTTTTATGACTTTTTGAGGCCATACTATACTATGACTTTTTTTGGCCTATTTTGAAGCCTTACTATACTATGACTTTTTTGGCCTATTTTGAAGCCTTACTATACTATGACCATTTTTATGACATTTTGAGGCCATACTAAAGTATGACTTTTTTTGGCCTATTTTGAAGCCTTACTATACTATGACCATTTTTATGACATTTTGAGGCCATACTATACTATGACTTTTTTTGGCCTATTTTGAAGCCTTACTATACTATGACCATTTTTATGACATTTTGAGGCCATACTATACTATGACTTTTTTTGGCCTATTTTGAAGCCTTACTATACTATGACCATTTTTATGACTTTTTGAGGCCATACTATACTATGACTTTTTTTGACCATTTTGAAGCCTTACTATACTATGACCATACTATACTATGACTTTTTGAGGCCATACTATACTATGACTTTTTTTGGCCTATTTTGTAGCCTTACTATACTATGACAATTTTTATGACATTTTGAGGCCATACTAAAGTATGACTTTTTTTGGCCTATTTTGAAGCCTTACTATACTATGACCATTTTTATGACATTTTGAGGCCATACTATACTATGATTTTGTATGGCCTATTTTGAAGCCTTACTATACTATGACCATTTTTATGACTTTTTGAGGCCATACTATACTATGACTTTTTTTGACCATTTTGAAGCCTTACTATACTATGACCATACTATACTATGACTTTTTTTGACCATTTTGAAGCCTTACTATACTATGACTTTTTTTGACCATTTTGAAGCCTTACTATACTATGACCATTTTTATGACTTTTTGAGGCCATACTATACTATGACTTTTTTTGACCATTTTGAAGCCTTACTATACTATGACTTTTTTTGGCCTATTTTGAAGCCTTACTATACTATGACCATACTATACTATGACTTTTTGAGGACATACTATACTATGACTTTTTTTGACCATTTTGAAGCCTTACTATACTATGACTTTTTTTGGCCTATTTTGAAGCCTTACTATTCTATGACCATACTATACTATGACTTTTTGAGGCCATACTATAGTATGACTTTTTTTGGCCTATTTTGAAGCCTTACTATACTATGACCATTTTTATGACATTTTGAGGCCATACTATACTGTGACTTTTTTTGGCCTATTTTGAAGCCTTACTATACTATGACCATTTTTATGACATTTTGAGGCCATACTAAAGTATGACTTTTTTTGGCCTATTTTGAAGCCTTACTATACTATGACCATTTTTATGACATTTTGAGGCCATACTATACTATGACTTTTTTTGGCCTATTTTGAAGCCTTAAAAGTCATAGTATAGTATGGCGTCAAAAAGTCATAAAAATGGTCATAGTATAGTAAGGCTTCAAAATAGGCCAAAAAAAGTCATAGTATAGTATGACCATTTTTATGACTTTTTGACGCCATACTATACTATGACTTTTTTTGGCCTATTTTGAAGCCTTACTATACTATGACCATTTTTATGACATTTTGAGGCCATACTATACTATGACTTTTTTTGGCCTATTTTGAAGCCTTACTATACTATGACTTTTTTTGGCCTATTTTGAAGCCTTACTATACTATGACCATTTTTATGACATTTTGAGGCCATACTATACTGTGACTTTTTTTGGCCTATTTTGAAGCCTTACTATACTATGACTTTTTTTGGCCTATTTTGAGGCCTTACTATACTATGACCATTTTTATGACATTTTGAGGCCATACTATACTATGACTTTTTCTGGCCTATTTTGAAGCCTTACTATACTATGACTTTTTTTGGCCTATTTTGAAGCCTTACTATACTATGACCATTTTTATGACTTTTTGACGCCATACTATACTATGACTTTTTTTGGCCTATTTTGAAGCCTTACTATACTATGACCATTTTTATGACATTTTGAGGCCATACTATACTATGACTTTTTTTGGCCTATTTTGAAGCCTTACTATACTATGACCTTTTTTGGCCTATTTTGAAGCCTTACTATACTATGACCATACTATACTATGACTTTTTGAGGACATACTATACTATGACTTTTTTTGACCATTTTGAAGCCTTACTATACTATGACTTTTTTTGGCCTATTTTGAAGCCTTACTATTCTATGACCATACTATACTATGACTTTTTGAGGCCATACTATACTATGACTTTTTTTGGCCTATTTTGAAGCCTTACTATACTATGACCATTTTTATGACATTTTGAGGCCATACTATACTGTGACTTTTTTTGGCCTATTTTGAAGCCTTACTATACTATGACTTTTTTTGGCCTATTTTGAGGCCTTACTATACTATGACCATTTTTATGACATTTTGAGGCCATACTATACTATGACTTTTTTTGGCCTATTTTGAAGCCTTACTATACTATGACCATTTTTATGACATTTTGAGGCCATACTAAAGTATGACTTTTTTTGGCCTATTTTGAAGCCTTACTATTCTATGACCATTTTTATGACTTTTTGAGGCCATAGTATACTATGACTTTTTTTGACCATTTTGAAGCCATACTATACTATGACTTTTTGAGGACATACTATACTATGACTTTTTTTGGCCTATTTTGAAGCCTTACTATACTATGACTTTTTTTGGCCTATTTTGAAGCCTTACTATACTATGACCATTTTTATGACATTTTGAGGCCATACTAAAGTATGACTTTTTTTGGCCTATTTTGAAGCCTTACTATACTATGACCATTTTTATGACATTTTGAGGCCATACTATACTATGACTTTTTTTGGCCTATTTTGAAGCCTTACTATACTATGACTTTTTTGGCCTATTTTGAAGCCTTACTATACTATGACCATTTTTATGACATTTTGAGGCCATACTATACTATGACTTTTTTTGGCCTATTTTGAAGCCTTACTATACTATGACCATTTTTATGACTTTTTGAGGCCATACTATACTATGACTTTTTTTGACCATTTTGAAGCCTTACTATACTATGACCATACTATACTATGACTTTTTGAGGACATACTATAGTATGACTTTTTTTGGCCTATCTTGTAGCCTTACTATACTATGACCATTTTTATGACTTTTTGAGGCCATACTATACTATGACTTTTTTTGACCATTTTGAAGCCTTACTATACTATGACCATACTATACTATGACTTTTTGAGGCCATACTATACTATGACTTTTTTTGGCCTATTTTGAAGCCTTACTATACTATGACTTTTTTTGGCCTATTTTGAAGCCTTACTATACTATGACCATTTTTATGACATTTTGAGGCCATACTAAAGTATGACTTTTTTTGGCCTATTTTGAAGCCTTACTATACTATGACCATTTTTATGACATTTTGAGGCCATACTATACTATGACTTTTTTTGGCCTATTTTGAAGCCTTACTATACTATGACTTTTTTGGCCTATTTTGAAGCCTTACTATACTATGACCATTTTTATGACATTTTGAGGCCATACTATACTATGACTTTTTTTGGCCTATTTTGAAGCCTTACTATACTATGACCATTTTTATGACTTTTTGAGGCCATACTATACTATGACTTTTTTTGACCATTTTGAAGCCTTACTATACTATGACCATACTATACTATGACTTTTTGAGGACATACTATAGTATGACTTTTTTTGGCCTATCTTGTAGCCTTACTATACTATGACCATTTTTATGACTTTTTGAGGCCATACTATACTATGACTTTTTTTGACCATTTTGAAGCCTTACTATACTATGACCATACTATACTATGACTTTTTGAGGCCATACTATACTATGACTTTTTTTGGCCTATTTTGAAGCCTTACTATACTATGACCATTTTTATGACATTTTGAGGCCATACTATACTATGACTTTTTTTGGCCTATTTTGAAGCCTTACTATACTATGACCATTTTTATGACATTTTGAAGCCATACTAAAGTATGACTTTTTTTGGCCTATTTTGAAGCCTTACTATACTATGACCATTTTTATGACATTTTGAGGCCATACTAAAGTATGACTTTTTTTGGCCTATTTTGAAGCCTTACTATACTATGACCATTTTTATGACATTTTGAGGCCTTACTATACTATGACTTTTTTTGGCCTATTTTGAAGCCTTACTATACTATGACTTTTTTTGGCCTATTTTGAAGCCTTAATATACTATGACCATACTATACTATGACTTTTTGAGGACATACTATAGTATGACTTTTTTTGGCCTATCTTGTAGCCTTACTATACTATGACCATTTTTATGACTTTTTGAGGCCATACTATACTATGACTTTTTTTGACCATTTTGAAGCCTTACTATACTATGACTTTTTTTGGCCTATTTTGAAGCCTTACTATACTATGACCATTTTTATGACATTTTGAGGCCATACTATACTGTGACTTTTTTTGGCCTATTTTGAAGCCTTACTATACTATGACTTTTTTTGGCCTATTTTGAGGCCTTACTATACTATGACCATTTTTATGACATTTTGAGGCCATACTATACTATGACTTTTTCTGGCCTATTTTGAAGCCTTACTATACTATGACTTTTTTTGGCCTATTTTGAAGCCTTACTATACTATGACCATTTTTATGACTTTTTGACGCCATACTATACTATGACTTTTTTTGGCCTATTTTGAAGCCTTACTATACTATGACCATTTTTATGACATTTTGAGGCCATACTATACTATGACTTTTTTTGACCATTTTGAAGCCTTACTATACTATGACTTTTGTTGGCCTATTTTGAAGCCTTACTATACTATGACCATACTATACTATGACTTTTTGAGGACATACTATACTATGACTTTTTTTGACCATTTTGAAGCCTTACTATACTATGACTTTTTTTGGCCTATTTTGAAGCCTTACTATACTATGACCATACTATACTATGACTTTTTGAGGCCATACTATACTATGACTTTTTTTGGCCTATTTTGAAGCCTTACTATACTATGACCATTTTTATGACATTTTGAGGCCATACTATACTGTGACTTTTTTTGGCCTATTTTGAAGCCTTAGTATACTATGACTTTTTTTGGCCTATTTTGAGGCCTTACTATACTATGACCATTTTTATGACTTTTTGAGGCCATACTATACTATGACTTTTTTTGGCCTATTTTGAAGCCTTACTATACTATGACTTTTTTGGCCTATTTTGAGGCCTTACTATACTATGACCATTTTTATGACATTTTGAGGCCATACTATACTATGACTTTTTTTGGCCTATTTTGAAGCCTTATTATACTATGACCATTTTTATGACATTTTGAGGCCATACTATACTATGACTTTTTTTGACCATTTTGAAGCCTTACTATACTATGACCATACTATACTATGACTTTTTGAGGCCATACTATACTATGACTTTTTTTGGCCTATTTTGTAGCCTTACTATACTATGACAATTTTTATGACATTTTGAGGCCATACTAAAGTATGACTTTTTTTGGCCTATTTTGAAGCCTTACTATACTATGACCATTTTTATGACATTTTGAGGCCATACTATACTATGATTTTGTATGGCCTATTTTGAAGCCTTACTATACTATGACCATTTTTATGACTTTTTGAGGCCATACTATACTATGACTTTTTTTGACCATTTTGAAGCCTTACTATACTATGACCATACTATACTATGACTTTTTTTGACCATTTTGAAGCCTTACTATACTATGACTTTTTTTGACCATTTTGAAGCCTTACTATACTATGACCATTTTTATGACTTTTTGAGGCCATACTATACTATGACTTTTTTTGACCATTTTGAAGCCTTACTATACTATGACTTTTTTTGGCCTATTTTGAAGCCTTACTATACTATGACCATACTATACTATGACTTTTTGAGGACATACTATACTATGACTTTTTTTGACCATTTTGAAGCCTTACTATACTATGACTTTTTTTGGCCTATTTTGAAGCCTTACTATTCTATGACCATACTATACTATGACTTTTTGAGGCCATACTATAGTATGACTTTTTTTGGCCTATTTTGAAGCCTTACTATACTATGACCATTTTTATGACATTTTGAGGCCATACTATACTGTGACTTTTTTTGGCCTATTTTGAAGCCTTACTATACTATGACCATTTTTATGACATTTTGAGGCCATACTAAAGTATGACTTTTTTTGGCCTATTTTGAAGCCTTACTATACTATGACCATTTTTATGACATTTTGAGGCCATACTATACTATGACTTTTTTTGGCCTATTTTGAAGCCTTAAAAGTCATAGTATAGTATGGCGTCAAAAAGTCATAAAAATGGTCATAGTATAGTAAGGCTTCAAAATAGGCCAAAAAAAGTCATAGTATAGTATGACCATTTTTATGACTTTTTGACGCCATACTATACTATGACTTTTTTTGGCCTATTTTGAAGCCTTACTATACTATGACCATTTTTATGACATTTTGAGGCCATACTATACTATGACTTTTTTTGGCCTATTTTGAAGCCTTACTATACTATGACTTTTTTTGGCCTATTTTGAAGCCTTACTATACTATGACCATTTTTATGACATTTTGAGGCCATACTATACTGTGACTTTTTTTGGCCTATTTTGAAGCCTTACTATACTATGACTTTTTTTGGCCTATTTTGAGGCCTTACTATACTATGACCATTTTTATGACATTTTGAGGCCATACTATACTATGACTTTTTCTGGCCTATTTTGAAGCCTTACTATACTATGACTTTTTTTGGCCTATTTTGAAGCCTTACTATACTATGACCATTTTTATGACTTTTTGACGCCATACTATACTATGACTTTTTTTGGCCTATTTTGAAGCCTTACTATACTATGACCATTTTTATGACATTTTGAGGCCATACTATACTATGACTTTTTTTGGCCTATTTTGAAGCCTTACTATACTATGACCTTTTTTGGCCTATTTTGAAGCCTTACTATACTATGACCATACTATACTATGACTTTTTGAGGACATACTATACTATGACTTTTTTTGACCATTTTGAAGCCTTACTATACTATGACTTTTTTTGGCCTATTTTGAAGCCTTACTATTCTATGACCATACTATACTATGACTTTTTGAGGCCATACTATACTATGACTTTTTTTGGCCTATTTTGAAGCCTTACTATACTATGACCATTTTTATGACATTTTGAGGCCATACTATACTGTGACTTTTTTTGGCCTATTTTGAAGCCTTACTATACTATGACTTTTTTTGGCCTATTTTGAGGCCTTACTATACTATGACCATTTTTATGACATTTTGAGGCCATACTATACTATGACTTTTTTTGGCCTATTTTGAAGCCTTACTATACTATGACCATTTTTATGACATTTTGAGGCCATACTAAAGTATGACTTTTTTTGGCCTATTTTGAAGCCTTACTATTCTATGACCATTTTTATGACTTTTTGAGGCCATAGTATACTATGACTTTTTTTGACCATTTTGAAGCCATACTATACTATGACTTTTTGAGGACATACTATACTATGACTTTTTTTGGCCTATTTTGAAGCCTTACTATACTATGACTTTTTTTGGCCTATTTTGAAGCCTTACTATACTATGACCATTTTTATGACATTTTGAGGCCATACTAAAGTATGACTTTTTTTGGCCTATTTTGAAGCCTTACTATACTATGACCATTTTTATGACATTTTGAGGCCATACTATACTATGACTTTTTTTGGCCTATTTTGAAGCCTTACTATACTATGACTTTTTTGGCCTATTTTGAAGCCTTACTATACTATGACCATTTTTATGACATTTTGAGGCCATACTATACTATGACTTTTTTTGGCCTATTTTGAAGCCTTACTATACTATGACCATTTTTATGACTTTTTGAGGCCATACTATACTATGACTTTTTTTGACCATTTTGAAGCCTTACTATACTATGACCATACTATACTATGACTTTTTGAGGACATACTATAGTATGACTTTTTTTGGCCTATCTTGTAGCCTTACTATACTATGACCATTTTTATGACTTTTTGAGGCCATACTATACTATGACTTTTTTTGACCATTTTGAAGCCTTACTATACTATGACCATACTATACTATGACTTTTTGAGGCCATACTATACTATGACTTTTTTTGGCCTATTTTGAAGCCTTACTATACTATGACTTTTTTTGGCCTATTTTGAAGCCTTACTATACTATGACCATTTTTATGACATTTTGAGGCCATACTAAAGTATGACTTTTTTTGGCCTATTTTGAAGCCTTACTATACTATGACCATTTTTATGACATTTTGAGGCCATACTATACTATGACTTTTTTTGGCCTATTTTGAAGCCTTACTATACTATGACTTTTTTGGCCTATTTTGAAGCCTTACTATACTATGACCATTTTTATGACATTTTGAGGCCATACTATACTATGACTTTTTTTGGCCTATTTTGAAGCCTTACTATACTATGACCATTTTTATGACTTTTTGAGGCCATACTATACTATGACTTTTTTTGACCATTTTGAAGCCTTACTATACTATGACCATACTATACTATGACTTTTTGAGGACATACTATAGTATGACTTTTTTTGGCCTATCTTGTAGCCTTACTATACTATGACCATTTTTATGACTTTTTGAGGCCATACTATACTATGACTTTTTTTGACCATTTTGAAGCCTTACTATACTATGACCATACTATACTATGACTTTTTGAGGCCATACTATACTATGACTTTTTTTGGCCTATTTTGAAGCCTTACTATACTATGACCATTTTTATGACATTTTGAGGCCATACTATACTATGACTTTTTTTGGCCTATTTTGAAGCCTTACTATACTATGACCATTTTTATGACATTTTGAAGCCATACTAAAGTATGACTTTTTTTGGCCTATTTTGAAGCCTTACTATACTATGACCATTTTTATGACATTTTGAGGCCATACTAAAGTATGACTTTTTTTGGCCTATTTTGAAGCCTTACTATACTATGACCATTTTTATGACATTTTGAGGCCTTACTATACTATGACTTTTTTTGGCCTATTTTGAAGCCTTACTATACTATGACTTTTTTTGGCCTATTTTGAAGCCTTAATATACTATGACCATACTATACTATGACTTTTTGAGGACATACTATAGTATGACTTTTTTTGGCCTATCTTGTAGCCTTACTATACTATGACCATTTTTATGACTTTTTGAGGCCATACTATACTATGACTTTTTTTGACCATTTTGAAGCCTTACTATACTATGACTTTTTTTGGCCTATTTTGAAGCCTTACTATACTATGACCATTTTTATGACATTTTGAGGCCATACTATACTGTGACTTTTTTTGGCCTATTTTGAAGCCTTACTATACTATGACTTTTTTTGGCCTATTTTGAGGCCTTACTATACTATGACCATTTTTATGACATTTTGAGGCCATACTATACTATGACTTTTTCTGGCCTATTTTGAAGCCTTACTATACTATGACTTTTTTTGGCCTATTTTGAAGCCTTACTATACTATGACCATTTTTATGACTTTTTGACGCCATACTATACTATGACTTTTTTTGGCCTATTTTGAAGCCTTACTATACTATGACCATTTTTATGACATTTTGAGGCCATACTATACTATGACTTTTTTTGGCCTATTTTGAAGCCTTACTATACTATGACCTTTTTTGGCCTATTTTGAAGCCTTACTATACTATGACCATACTATACTATGACTTTTTGAGGACATACTATACTATGACTTTTTTTGACCATTTTGAAGCCTTACTATACTATGACTTTTTTTGGCCTATTTTGAAGCCTTACTATTCTATGACCATACTATACTATGACTTTTTGAGGCCATACTATACTATGACTTTTTTTGGCCTATTTTGAAGCCTTACTATACTATGACCATTTTTATGACATTTTGAGGCCATACTATACTGTGACTTTTTTTGGCCTATTTTGAAGCCTTACTATACTATGACTTTTTTTGGCCTATTTTGAGGCCTTACTATACTATGACCATTTTTATGACATTTTGAGGCCATACTATACTATGACTTTTTTTGGCCTATTTTGAAGCCTTACTATACTATGACCATTTTTATGACATTTTGAGGCCATACTAAAGTATGACTTTTTTTGGCCTATTTTGAAGCCTTACTATTCTATGACCATTTTTATGACTTTTTGAGGCCATAGTATACTATGACTTTTTTTGACCATTTTGAAGCCATACTATACTATGACTTTTTGAGGACATACTATACTATGACTTTTTTTGGCCTATTTTGAAGCCTTACTATACTATGACTTTTTTTGGCCTATTTTGAAGCCTTACTATACTATGACCATTTTTATGACATTTTGAGGCCATACTAAAGTATGACTTTTTTTGGCCTATTTTGAAGCCTTACTATACTATGACCATTTTTATGACATTTTGAGGCCATACTATACTATGACTTTTTTTGGCCTATTTTGAAGCCTTACTATACTATGACTTTTTTGGCCTATTTTGAAGCCTTACTATACTATGACCATTTTTATGACATTTTGAGGCCATACTATACTATGACTTTTTTTGGCCTATTTTGAAGCCTTACTATACTATGACCATTTTTATGACTTTTTGAGGCCATACTATACTATGACTTTTTTTGACCATTTTGAAGCCTTACTATACTATGACCATACTATACTATGACTTTTTGAGGACATACTATAGTATGACTTTTTTTGGCCTATCTTGTAGCCTTACTATACTATGACCATTTTTATGACTTTTTGAGGCCATACTATACTATGACTTTTTTTGACCATTTTGAAGCCTTACTATACTATGACCATACTATACTATGACTTTTTGAGGCCATACTATACTATGACTTTTTTTGGCCTATTTTGAAGCCTTACTATACTATGACTTTTTTTGGCCTATTTTGAAGCCTTACTATACTATGACCATTTTTATGACATTTTGAGGCCATACTAAAGTATGACTTTTTTTGGCCTATTTTGAAGCCTTACTATACTATGACCATTTTTATGACATTTTGAGGCCATACTATACTATGACTTTTTTTGGCCTATTTTGAAGCCTTACTATACTATGACTTTTTTGGCCTATTTTGAAGCCTTACTATACTATGACCATTTTTATGACATTTTGAGGCCATACTATACTATGACTTTTTTTGGCCTATTTTGAAGCCTTACTATACTATGACCATTTTTATGACTTTTTGAGGCCATACTATACTATGACTTTTTTTGACCATTTTGAAGCCTTACTATACTATGACCATACTATACTATGACTTTTTGAGGACATACTATAGTATGACTTTTTTTGGCCTATCTTGTAGCCTTACTATACTATGACCATTTTTATGACTTTTTGAGGCCATACTATACTATGACTTTTTTTGACCATTTTGAAGCCTTACTATACTATGACCATACTATACTATGACTTTTTGAGGCCATACTATACTATGACTTTTTTTGGCCTATTTTGAAGCCTTACTATACTATGACCATTTTTATGACATTTTGAGGCCATACTATACTATGACTTTTTTTGGCCTATTTTGAAGCCTTACTATACTATGACCATTTTTATGACATTTTGAAGCCATACTAAAGTATGACTTTTTTTGGCCTATTTTGAAGCCTTACTATACTATGACCATTTTTATGACATTTTGAGGCCATACTAAAGTATGACTTTTTTTGGCCTATTTTGAAGCCTTACTATACTATGACCATTTTTATGACATTTTGAGGCCTTACTATACTATGACTTTTTTTTGGCCTATTTTGAAGCCTTACTATACTATGACTTTTTTTGGCCTATTTTGAAGCCTTAATATACTATGACCATACTATACTATGACTTTTTGAGGACATACTATAGTATGACTTTTTTTGGCCTATCTTGTAGCCTTACTATACTATGACCATTTTTATGACTTTTTGAGGCCATACTATACTATGACTTTTTTTGACCATTTTGAAGCCTTACTATACTATGACCATTTTTTGGCCTATTTTGAAGCCTTAATATACTATGACCATACTATACTATGACTTTTTGAGGACATACTATAGTATGACTTTTTTTGGCCTATCTTGTAGCCTTACTATACTATGACCATTTTTATGACTTTTTGAGGCCATACTATACTATGACTTTTTTTGACCATGTTGAAGCCTTACTATACTATGACTTTTTTTGGCCTATTTTGAAGCCTTACTATACTATGACCATACTATACTATGACTTTTTGAGGACATACTATACTATGACTTTTTTTGACCATTTTGAAGCCTTACTATACTATGACTTTTTTTGGCCTATTTTGAAGCCTTACTATACTATGACCATACTATACTATGACTTTTTGAGGCCATACTATACTATGACTTTTTTTGGCCTATTTTGAAGCCTTACTATACTATGACCATTTTTATGACATTTTGAGGCCATACTATACTGTGACTTTTTTTGGCCTATTTTGAAGCCTTACTATACTATGACTTTTTTTGGCCTATTTTGAAGCCTTACTATACTATGACCATTTTTATGACATTTTAAGGCCATACTAAAGTATGACTTTTTTTGGCCTATTTTGAAGCCTTACTATACTATGACCATTTTTATGACTTTTTGAGGCCATAGTATACTATGACTTTTTTTGACCATTTTGAAGCCATACTATACTATGACTTTTTGAGGACATACTATAGTATGACTTTTTTTGGCCTATCTTGTAGCCTTACTATACTATGACCATTTTTATGACATTTTGAGGCCATACTATACTGTGACTTTTTTTGGCCTATTTTGAAGCCTTACTATACTATGACTTTTTTTGGCCTATTTTGAGGCCTTACTATACTATGACCATTTTTTATGACATTTTGAGGCCATACTATACTATGACTTTTTTTGGCCTATTTTGAAGCCTTACTATACTATGACCATTTTTATGACATTTTGAGGCCATACTAAAGTATGACTTTTTTTGGCCTATTTTGAAGCCTTACTATACTATGACCATTTTTATTACTTTTTGAGGCCATAGTATACTATGACTTTTTTTGACCATTTTGAAGCCATACTATACTATGACTTTTTGAGGACATACTATAGTATGACTTTTTTTGGCCTATCTTGTAGCCTTACTATACTATGACCATTTTTATGACATTTTGAGGCCATACTATACTGTGACTTTTTTTGGCGTATTTTGAAGCCTTACTATACTATGACTTTTTTTGGCCTATTTTGAGGCCTTACTATACTATGACCATTTTTATGACATTTTGAGGCCATACTATACTATGACCTTTTTGACCATTTTGAAGCCTTACTATACTATGACTTTTTTTGAACTATTTTGAAGCCTAACTATACTATGACCATACTATACTATGACTTTTTGAGGCCATACTATACTATGACTTTTTCTGGCCTATTTTGAAGCCTTACTATACTATGACTTTTTTTGGCCTATTTTGAAGCCTTACTATACTATGACCATTTTTATGACTTTTTGACGCCATACTATACTATGACTTTTTTTGGCCTATTTTGAAGCCTTACTATACTATGACCATTTTTATGACTTTTTGAGGCCATACTATACTATGACTTTTTTTGACCATTTTGAAGCCTTACTATACTATGACTTTTTTTGGCCTATTTTGAAGCCTTACTATACTATGACCATTTTTATGACATTTTGAGGCCATACTATACTGTGACTTTTTTTGGCCTATTTTGAAGCCTTACTATACTATGACTTTTTTTGGCCTATTTTGAGGCCTTACTATACTATGACCATTTTTATGACATTTTGAGGCCATACTATACTGTGACTTTTTTTGGCCTATTTTGAAGCCTTACTATACTATGACTTTTTTTGGCCTATTTTGAGGCCTTACTATACTATGACCATTTTTATGACATTTTGAGGCCATACTATACTATGACTTTTTCTGGCCTATTTTGAAGCCTTACTATACTATGACTTTTTTTGGCCTATTTTGAAGCCTTACTATACTATGACCATTTTTATGACTTTTTGACGCCATACTATACTATGACTTTTTTTGGCCTATTTTGAAGCCTTACTATACTATGACCATTTTTATGACATTTTGAGGCCATACTATACTATGACTTTTTTTGGCCTATTTTGAAGCCTTACTATACTATGACCTTTTTTGGCCTATTTTGAAGCCTTACTATACTATGACCATACTATACTATGACTTTTTGAGGACATACTATACTATGACTTTTTTTGACCATTTTGAAGCCTTACTATACTATGACTTTTTTTGGCCTATTTTGAAGCCTTACTATTCTATGACCATACTATACTATGACTTTTTGAGGCCATACTATACTATGACTTTTTTTGGCCTATTTTGAAGCCTTACTATACTATGACCATTTTTATGACATTTTGAGGCCATACTATACTGTGACTTTTTTTGGCCTATTTTGAAGCCTTACTATACTATGACTTTTTTTGGCCTATTTTGAGGCCTTACTATACTATGACCATTTTTATGACATTTTGAGGCCATACTATACTATGACTTTTTTTGGCCTATTTTGAAGCCTTACTATACTATGACCATTTTTATGACATTTTGAGGCCATACTAAAGTATGACTTTTTTTGGCCTATTTTGAAGCCTTACTATTCTATGACCATTTTTATGACTTTTTGAGGCCATAGTATACTATGACTTTTTTTGACCATTTTGAAGCCATACTATACTATGACTTTTTGAGGACATACTATAGTATGACTTTTTTTGGCCTATTTTGAAGCCTTACTATACTATGACTTTTTTTGGCCTATTTTGAAGCCTTACTATACTATGACCATTTTTATGACATTTTGAGGCCATACTAAAGTATGACTTTTTTTGGCCTATTTTGAAGCCTTACTATACTATGACCATTTTTATGACATTTTGAGGCCATACTATACTATGACTTTTTTTGGCCTATTTTGAAGCCTTACTATACTATGACTTTTTTGGCCTATTTTGAAGCCTTACTATACTATGACCATTTTTATGACATTTTGAGGCCATACTATACTATGACTTTTTTTGGCCTATTTTGAAGCCTTACTATACTATGACCATTTTTATGACTTTTTGAGGCCATACTATACTATGACTTTTTTTGACCATTTTGAAGCCTTACTATACTATGACCATACTATACTATGACTTTTTGAGGACATACTATAGTATGACTTTTTTTGGCCTATCTTGTAGCCTTACTATACTATGACCATTTTTATGACTTTTTGAGGCCATACTATACTATGACTTTTTTTGACCATTTTGAAGCCTTACTATACTATGACCATACTATACTATGACTTTTTGAGGCCATACTATACTATGACTTTTTTTGGCCTATTTTGAAGCCTTACTATACTATGACTTTTTTTGGCCTATTTTGAAGCCTTACTATACTATGACCATTTTTATGACATTTTGAGGCCATACTAAAGTATGACTTTTTTTGGCCTATTTTGAAGCCTTACTATACTATGACCATTTTTATGACTTTTTGAGGCCATACTATACTATGACTTTTTTTGACCATTTTGAAGCCTTACTATACTATGACCATACTATACTATGACTTTTTGAGGCCATACTATACTATGACTTTTTTTGGCCTATTTTGAAGCCTTACTATACTATGACTTTTTTTGGCCTATTTTGAAGCCTTACTATACTATGACCATTTTTATGACATTTTGAGGCCATACTAAAGTATGACTTTTTTTGGCCTATTTTGAAGCCTTACTATACTATGACCATTTTTATGACATTTTGAGGCCATACTATACTATGACTTTTTTTGGCCTATTTTGAAGCCTTACTATACTATGACTTTTTTGGCCTATTTTGAAGCCTTACTATACTATGACCATTTTTATGACATTTTGAGGCCATACTATACTATGACTTTTTTTGACCATTTTGAAGCCTTACTATACTATGACCATACTATACTATGACTTTTTGAGGACATACTATAGTATGACTTTTTTTGGCCTATCTTGTAGCCTTACTATACTATGACCATTTTTATGACTTTTTGAGGCCATACTATACTATGACTTTTTTTGACCATTTTGAAGCCTTACTATACTATGACCATACTATACTATGACTTTTTGAGGCCATACTATACTATGACTTTTTTTGGCCTATTTTGAAGCCTTACTATACTATGACTTTTTTTGGCCTATTTTGAAGCCTTACTATACTATGACCATTTTTATGACATTTTGAGGCCATACTAAAGTATGACTTTTTTTGGCCTATTTTGAAGCCTTACTATACTATGACCATTTTTATGACATTTTGAGGCCATACTATACTATGACTTTTTTTGGCCTATTTTGAAGCCTTACTATACTATGACTTTTTTGGCCTATTTTGAAGCCTTACTATACTATGACCATTTTTATGACATTTTGAGGCCATACTATACTATGACTTTTTTTGGCCTATTTTGAAGCCTTACTATACTATGACCATTTTTATGACTTTTTGAGGCCATACTATACTATGACTTTTTTTGACCATTTTGAAGCCTTACTATACTATGACCATACTATACTATGACTTTTTGAGGACATACTATAGTATGACTTTTTTTGGCCTATCTTGTAGCCTTACTATACTATGACCATTTTTATGACTTTTTGAGGCCATACTATACTATGACTTTTTTTGACCATTTTGAAGCCTTACTATACTATGACCATACTATACTATGACTTTTTGAGGCCATACTATACTATGACTTTTTTTGGCCTATTTTGAAGCCTTACTATACTATGACCATTTTTATGACATTTTGAGGCCATACTATACTATGACTTTTTTTGGCCTATTTTGAAGCCTTACTATACTATGACCATTTTTATGACATTTTGAAGCCATACTAAAGTATGACTTTTTTTGGCCTATTTTGAAGCCTTACTATACTATGACCATTTTTATGACATTTTGAGGCCATACTAAAGTATGACTTTTTTTGGCCTATTTTGAAGCCTTACTATACTATGACCATTTTTATGACATTTTGAGGCCTTACTATACTATGACTTTTTTTGGCCTATTTTGAAGCCTTACTATACTATGACCATTTTTATGACTTTTTGAGGCCATACTATACTATGACTTTTTTTGACCATTTTGAAGCCTTACTATACTATGACTTTTTTTGGCCTATTTTGAAGCCTTAATATACTATGACCATACTATACTATGACTTTTTGAGGACATACTATAGTATGACTTTTTTTGGCCTATCTTGTAGCCTTACTATACTATGACCATTTTTATGACTTTTTGAGGCCATACTATACTATGACTTTTTTTGACCATTTTGAAGCCTTACTATACTATGACCATTTTTATGACATTTTGAGGCCATACTAAAGTATGACTTTTTTTGGCCTATTTTGAAGCCTTACTATACTATGACCATTTTTATGACATTTTGAGGCCATACTATACTATGACTTTTTATGGCCTATTTTGAAGCCTTACTATACTATGACCATTTTTATGACTTTTTGAGGCCATACTATACTATGACTTTTTTTGACCATTTTGAAGCCTTACTATACTATGACTTTTTTTGGCCTATTTTGAAGCCTTACTATACTATGACCATACTATACTATGACTTTTTGAGGACATACTATACTATGACTTTTTTTGACCATTTTGAAGCCTTACTATACTATGACTTTTTTTGGCCTATTTTGAAGCCTTACTATACTATGACCATTTTTATGACTTTTTGAGGCCATACTATACTATGACTTTTTTTGGCCTATTTTGAAGCCTTACTATACTATGACTTTTTTGGCCTATTTTGAAGCCTTACTATACTATGACCATTTTTATGACATTTTGAGGCCATACTATACTATGACTTTTTTTGGCCTATTTTGAAGCCTTACTATACTATGACCATTTTTATGATTTTTTGAGGCCATACTATACTATGACTTTTTTTGACCATTTTGAAGCCTTACTATACTATGACTTTTGTTGGCCTATTTTGAAGCCTTACTATACTATGACCATACTATACTATGACTTTTTGAGGACATACTATACTATGACTTTTTTTGACCATTTTGAAGCCTTACTATACTATGACTTTTTTTGGCCTATTTTGAAGCATTACTATACTATGACCATTTTTATGACATTTTGAGGCCATACTATACTGTGACTTTTTTTGGCCTATTTTGAAGCCTTAGTATACTATGACTTTTTTTGGCCTATTTTGAGGCCTTACTATACTATGACCATTTTTATGACTTTTTGAGGCCATACTATACTATGACTTTTTTTGGCCTATTTTGAAGCCTTACTATACTATGACTTTTTTGGCCTATTTTGAAGCCTTACTATACTATGACCATTTTTATGACATTTTGAGGCCATACTATACTATGACTTTTTTTGGCCTATTTTGAAGCCTTACTATACTATGACCATTTTTATGACATTTTGAGGCCATACTAAAGTATGACTTTTTTTGGCCTATTTTGAAGCCTTACTATACTATGACCATTTTTATGACATTTTGAGGCCATACTATACTATGACTTTTTTTGGCCTATTTTGAAGCCTTACTATACTATGACCATTTTTATGACTTTTTGAGGCCATACTATACTATGACTTTTTTTGACCATTTTGAAGCCTTACTATACTATGACCATACTATACTATGACTTTTTGAGGCCATACTATACTATGACTTTTTTTGGCCTATTTTGAAGCCTTACTATACTATGACTTTTTTTGGCCTATTTTGAAGCCTTACTATACTATGACCATTTTTATGACATTTTGAGGCCATACTATACTATGACTTTTTTTGGCCTATTTTGAAGCCTTACTATACTATGACCATTTTTATGACATTTTGAGGCCATACTATACTATGACTTTTTATGGCCTATTTTGAAGCCTTACTATACTATGACCATTTTTATGACTTTTTGAGGCCATACTATACTATGACTTTTTTTGACCATTTTGAAGCCTTACTATACTATGACTTCTTTTGGCCTATTTTGAAGCCTTACTATACTATGACCATACTATACTATGACTTTTTGAGGCCATACTATACTATGACTTTTTTTTGGCCTATTTTGAAGCCTTACTATACTATGACCATTTTTATGACTTTTTGAGGCCTTACTATACTATGACTTTTTTTGGCCTATTTTGAAGCCTTACTATACTATGACTTTTTTTGACCATTTTGAAGCCTTACTATACTATGACCATACTATACTATGACTTTTTGAGGACATACTATAGTATGACTTTTTTTGGCCTATCTTGTAGCCTTACTATACTATGACCATTTTTATGACTTTTTGAGGCCATACTATACTATGACTTTTTTTGACCATTTTGAAGCCTTACTATACTATGACCATACTATACTATGACTTTTTGAGGCCATACTATACTATGACTTTTTTTGGCCTATTTTGAAGCCTTACTATACTATGACCATTTTTATGACATTTTGAGGCCATACTATACTATGACTTTTTTTGGCCTATTTTGAAGCCTTACTATACTATGACCATTTTTATGACATTTTGAGGCCATACTATACTATGACTTTTCTTGGCCTATTTTGAAGCCTTACTATACTATGAGCATTTTTATGACATTTTGAAGCCATACTAAAGTATGACTTTTTTTGGCCTATTTTGAAGCCTTACTATACTATGACCATTTTTATGACATTTTGAGGCCATACTATACTATGACTTTTTTTGGCCTATTTTGAAGCCTTACTATACTATGACCATTTTTATGACATTTTGAGGCCATACTATACTATGACTTTTTTTGGCCTATTTTGAAGCCTTACTATACTATGACCATTTTTATGACATTTTGAGGCCATACTATACTATGACTTTTTTTGGCCTATTTTGAAGCCTTACTATACTATGACCATTTTTATGACATTTTGAGGCCATACTAAAGTATGACTTTTTTTGGCCTATTTTGAAGCCTTACTATACTATGACCATTTTTATGACATTTTGAGGCCATACTATACTATGACTTTTTATGGCCTATTTTGAAGCCTTACTATACTATGACCATTTTTATGACTTTTGAGGCCATACTATACTATGACTTTTTTTGACCATTTTGAAGCCTTACTATACTATGACTTTTTTTGGCCTATTTTGAAGCCTTACTATACTATGACCATACTATACTATGACTTTTTGAGGACATACTATACTATGACTTTTTTTGGCCTATTTTGAAGCCTTACTATACTATGACCATACTATACTATGACTTTTTGAGGCCATACTATACTATGACTTTTTTTGGCCTATTTTGAAGCCTTACTATACTATGACCATTTTTATGATTTTTTGAGGCCATACTATACTATGACTTTTTTTGACCATTTTGAAGCCTTACTATACTATGACTTTTGTTGGCCTATTTTGAAGCCTTACTATACTATGACCATACTATACTATGACTTTTTGAGGACATACTATACTATGACTTTTTTTGACCATTTTGAAGCCTTACTATACTATGACTTTTTTTGGCCTATTTTGAAGCCTTACTATACTATGACCATACTATACTATGACTTTTTGAGGCCATACTATACTATGACTTTTTTTGGCCTATTTTGAAGCCTTACTATACTATGACCATTTTTATGACATTTTGAGGCCATACTATACTGTGACTTTTTTTGGCCTATTTTGAAGCCTTAGTATACTATGACTTTTTTTGGCCTATTTTGAGGCCTTACTATACTATGACCATTTTTATGACTTTTTGAGGCCATACTATACTATGACTTTTTTTGGCCTATTTTGAAGCCTTACTATACTATGACTTTTTTGGCCTATTTTGAGGCCTTACTATACTATGACCATTTTTATGACATTTTGAGGCCATACTATACTATGACTTTTTTTGGCCTATTTTGAAGCCTTATTATACTATGACCATTTTTATGACATTTTGAGGCCATACTATACTATGACTTTTTTTGGCCTATTTTGAAGCCTTACTATACTATGACCATTTTTATGACATTTTGAGGCCATACTATACTATGACTTTTTATGGCCTATTTTGAAGCCTTACTATACTATGACCATTTTTATGAGTTTTTGAGGCCATACTATACTATGACCTTTTTGACCATTTTGAAGCCTTACTATACTATGACTTTTTTTGAACTATTTTGAAGCCTAACTATACTATGACCATACTATACTATGACTTTTTGAGGCCATACTATACTATGACTTTTTCTGGCCTATTTTGAAGCCTTACTATACTATGACTTTTTTTGGCCTATTTTGAAGCCTTACTATACTATGACCATTTTTATGACTTTTTGACGCCATACTATACTATGACTTTTTTTGGCCTATTTTGAAGCCTTACTATACTATGACCATTTTTATGACATTTTGAGGCCATACTATACTATGACTTTTTTTGGCCTATTTTGAAGCCTTACTATACTATGACCATTTTTATGACTTTTTGAGGCCATACTATACTATGACTTTTTTTGACCATTTTGAAGCCTTACTATACTATGACCATTTTTATGACTTTTTGAGGCCATACTATACTATGACTTTTTTTGACCATTTTGAAGCCTTACTATACTACGACCATACTATACTATGACTTTTTGAGGACATACTATAGTATGACTTTTTTTGGCCTATCTTGTAGCCTTACTATACTATGACCATTTTTATGACTTTTTGAGGCCATACTATACTATGACTTTTTTTGACCATTTTGAAGCCTTACTATACTATGACCATACTATACTATGACTTTTTGAGGCCATACTATACTATGACTTTTTTTGGCCTATTTTGTAGCCTTACTATACTATGACAATTTTTATGACATTTTGAGGCCATACTAAAGTATGACTTTTTTTGGCCTATTTTGAAGCCTTACTATACTATGACCATTTTTATGACATTTTGAGGCCATACTATACTATGATTTTGTATGGCCTATTTTGAAGCCTTACTATACTATGACCATTTTTATGACTTTTTGAGGCCATACTATACTATGACTTTTTTTGACCATTTTGAAGCCTTACTATACTATGACCATACTATACTATGACTTTTTTTGACCATTTTGAAGCCTTACTATACTATGACTTTTTTTGACCATTTTGAAGCCTTACTATACTATGACCATTTTTATGACTTTTTGAGGCCATACTATACTATGACTTTTTTTGACCATTTTGAAGCCTTACTATACTATGACTTTTTTTGGCCTATTTTGAAGCCTTACTATACTATGACCATACTATACTATGACTTTTTGAGGACATACTATACTATGACTTTTTTTGACCATTTTGAAGCCTTACTATACTATGACTTTTTTTGGCCTATTTTGAAGCCTTACTATTCTATGACCATACTATACTATGACTTTTTGAGGCCATACTATAGTATGACTTTTTTTGGCCTATTTTGAAGCCTTACTATACTATGACCATTTTTATGACATTTTGAGGCCATACTATACTGTGACTTTTTTTGGCCTATTTTGAAGCCTTACTATACTATGACCATTTTTATGACATTTTGAGGCCATACTAAAGTATGACTTTTTTTGGCCTATTTTGAAGCCTTACTATACTATGACCATTTTTATGACATTTTGAGGCCATACTATACTATGACTTTTTTTGGCCTATTTTGAAGCCTTAAAAGTCATAGTATAGTATGGCGTCAAAAAGTCATAAAAATGGTCATAGTATAGTAAGGCTTCAAAATAGGCCAAAAAAAGTCATAGTATAGTATGACCATTTTTATGACTTTTTGACGCCATACTATACTATGACTTTTTTTGGCCTATTTTGAAGCCTTACTATACTATGACCATTTTTATGACATTTTGAGGCCATACTATACTATGACTTTTTTTGGCCTATTTTGAAGCCTTACTATACTATGACTTTTTTTGGCCTATTTTGAAGCCTTACTATACTATGACCATTTTTATGACATTTTGAGGCCATACTATACTGTGACTTTTTTTGGCCTATTTTGAAGCCTTACTATACTATGACTTTTTTTGGCCTATTTTGAGGCCTTACTATACTATGACCATTTTTATGACATTTTGAGGCCATACTATACTATGACTTTTTCTGGCCTATTTTGAAGCCTTACTATACTATGACTTTTTTTGGCCTATTTTGAAGCCTTACTATACTATGACCATTTTTATGACTTTTTGACGCCATACTATACTATGACTTTTTTTGGCCTATTTTGAAGCCTTACTATACTATGACCATTTTTATGACATTTTGAGGCCATACTATACTATGACTTTTTTTGGCCTATTTTGAAGCCTTACTATACTATGACCATTTTTATGACTTTTTGAGGCCATACTATACTATGACTTTTTTTGACCATTTTGAAGCCTTACTATACTATGACCATTTTTATGACTTTTTGAGGCCATACTATACTATGACTTTTTTTGACCATTTTGAAGCCTTACTATACTACGACCATACTATACTATGACTTTTTGAGGACATACTATAGTATGACTTTTTTTGGCCTATCTTGTAGCCTTACTATACTATGACCATTTTTATGACTTTTTGAGGCCATACTATACTATGACTTTTTTTGACCATTTTGAAGCCTTACTATACTATGACCATACTATACTATGACTTTTTGAGGCCATACTATACTATGACTTTTTTTGGCCTATTTTGTAGCCTTACTATACTATGACAATTTTTATGACATTTTGAGGCCATACTAAAGTATGACTTTTTTTGGCCTATTTTGAAGCCTTACTATACTATGACCATTTTTATGACATTTTGAGGCCATACTATACTATGATTTTGTATGGCCTATTTTGAAGCCTTACTATACTATGACCATTTTTATGACTTTTTGAGGCCATACTATACTATGACTTTTTTTGACCATTTTGAAGCCTTACTATACTATGACCATACTATACTATGACTTTTTTTGACCATTTTGAAGCCTTACTATACTATGACTTTTTTTGACCATTTTGAAGCCTTACTATACTATGACCATTTTTATGACTTTTTGAGGCCATACTATACTATGACTTTTTTTGACCATTTTGAAGCCTTACTATACTATGACTTTTTTTGGCCTATTTTGAAGCCTTACTATACTATGACCATACTATACTATGACTTTTTGAGGACATACTATACTATGACTTTTTTTGACCATTTTGAAGCCTTACTATACTATGACTTTTTTTGGCCTATTTTGAAGCCTTACTATTCTATGACCATACTATACTATGACTTTTTGAGGCCATACTATAGTATGACTTTTTTTGGCCTATTTTGAAGCCTTACTATACTATGACCATTTTTATGACATTTTGAGGCCATACTATACTGTGACTTTTTTTGGCCTATTTTGAAGCCTTACTATACTATGACCATTTTTATGACATTTTGAGGCCATACTAAAGTATGACTTTTTTTGGCCTATTTTGAAGCCTTACTATACTATGACCATTTTTATGACATTTTGAGGCCATACTATACTATGACTTTTTTTGGCCTATTTTGAAGCCTTAAAAGTCATAGTATAGTATGGCGTCAAAAAGTCATAAAAATTGTCATAGTATAGTAAGGCTTCAAAATAGGCCAAAAAAAGTCATAGTATAGTATGACCATTTTTATGACTTTTTGACGCCATACTATACTATGACTTTTTTTGGCCTATTTTGAAGCCTTACTATACTATGACCATTTTTATGACATTTTGAGGCCATACTATACTATGACTTTTTTTGGCCTATTTTGAAGCCTTACTATACTATGACTTTTTTTGGCCTATTTTGAAGCCTTACTATACTATGACCATTTTTATGACATTTTGAGGCCATACTATACTGTGACTTTTTTTGGCCTATTTTGAAGCCTTACTATACTATGACTTTTTTGGCCTATTTTGAAGCCTTACTATACTATGACCATTTTTATGACATTTTGAGGCCATACTATACTATGACTTTTTTTGGCCTATTTTGAAGCCTTACTATACTATGACCATTTTTATGACTTTTTGAGGCCATACTATACTATGACTTTTTTTGACCATTTTGAAGCCTTACTATACTATGACCATACTATACTATGACTTTTTGAGGACATACTATAGTATGACTTTTTTTGGCCTATCTTGTAGCCTTACTATACTATGACCATTTTTATGACTTTTTGAGGCCATACTATACTATGACTTTTTTTGACCATTTTGAAGCCTTACTATACTATGACCATACTATACTATGACTTTTTGAGGCCATACTATACTATGACTTTTTTTGGCCTATTTTGAAGCCTTACTATACTATGACTTTTTTTGGCCTATTTTGAAGCCTTACTATACTATGACCATTTTTATGACATTTTGAGGCCATACTAAAGTATGACTTTTTTTGGCCTATTTTGAAGCCTTACTATACTATGACCATTTTTATGACATTTTGAGGCCATACTATACTATGACTTTTTTTGGCCTATTTTGAAGCCTTACTATACTATGACTTTTTTGGCCTATTTTGAAGCCTTACTATACTATGACCATTTTTATGACATTTTGAGGCCATACTATACTATGACTTTTTTTGGCCTATTTTGAAGCCTTACTATACTATGACCATTTTTATGACTTTTTGAGGCCATACTATACTATGACTTTTTTTGACCATTTTGAAGCCTTACTATACTATGACCATACTATACTATGACTTTTTGAGGACATACTATAGTATGACTTTTTTTGGCCTATCTTGTAGCCTTACTATACTATGACCATTTTTATGACTTTTTGAGGCCATACTATACTATGACTTTTTTTGACCATTTTGAAGCCTTACTATACTATGACCATACTATACTATGACTTTTTGAGGCCATACTATACTATGACTTTTTTTGGCCTATTTTGAAGCCTTACTATACTATGACCATTTTTATGACATTTTGAGGCCATACTATACTATGACTTTTTTTGGCCTATTTTGAAGCCTTACTATACTATGACCATTTTTATGACATTTTGAAGCCATACTAAAGTATGACTTTTTTTGGCCTATTTTGAAGCCTTACTATACTATGACCATTTTTATGACATTTTGAGGCCATACTAAAGTATGACTTTTTTTGGCCTATTTTGAAGCCTTACTATACTATGACCATTTTTATGACATTTTGAGGCCTTACTATACTATGACTTTTTTTTGGCCTATTTTGAAGCCTTACTATACTATGACTTTTTTTGGCCTATTTTGAAGCCTTAATATACTATGACCATACTATACTATGACTTTTTGAGGACATACTATAGTATGACTTTTTTTGGCCTATCTTGTAGCCTTACTATACTATGACCATTTTTATGACTTTTTGAGGCCATACTATACTATGACTTTTTTTGACCATTTTGAAGCCTTACTATACTATGACCATTTTTTGGCCTATTTTGAAGCCTTAATATACTATGACCATACTATACTATGACTTTTTGAGGACATACTATAGTATGACTTTTTTTGGCCTATCTTGTAGCCTTACTATACTATGACCATTTTTATGACTTTTTGAGGCCATACTATACTATGACTTTTTTTGACCATGTTGAAGCCTTACTATACTATGACTTTTTTTGGCCTATTTTGAAGCCTTACTATACTATGACCATACTATACTATGACTTTTTGAGGACATACTATACTATGACTTTTTTTGACCATTTTGAAGCCTTACTATACTATGACTTTTTTTGGCCTATTTTGAAGCCTTACTATACTATGACCATACTATACTATGACTTTTTGAGGCCATACTATACTATGACTTTTTTTGGCCTATTTTGAAGCCTTACTATACTATGACCATTTTTATGACATTTTGAGGCCATACTATACTGTGACTTTTTTTGGCCTATTTTGAAGCCTTACTATACTATGAATTTTTTTGGCCTATTTTGAAGCCTTACTATACTATGACCATTTTTATGACATTTTAAGGCCATACTAAAGTATGACTTTTTTTGGCCTATTTTGAAGCCTTACTATACTATGACCATTTTTATGACTTTTTGAGGCCATAGTATACTATGACTTTTTTTGACCATTTTGAAGCCATACTATACTATGACTTTTTGAGGACATACTATAGTATGACTTTTTTTGGCCTATCTTGTAGCCTTACTATACTATGACCATTTTTATGACATTTTGAGGCCATACTATACTGTGACTTTTTTTGGCCTATTTTGAAGCCTTACTATACTATGACTTTTTTTGGCCTATTTTGAGGCCTTACTATACTATGACCATTTTTTATGACATTTTGAGGCCATACTATACTATGACTTTTTTTGGCCTATTTTGAAGCCTTACTATACTATGACCATTTTTATGACATTTTGAGGCCATACTAAAGTATGACTTTTTTTGGCCTATTTTGAAGCCTTACTATACTATGACCATTTTTATTACTTTTTGAGGCCATAGTATACTATGACTTTTTTTGACCATTTTGAAGCCATACTATACTATGACTTTTTGAGGACATACTATAGTATGACTTTTTTTGGCCTATCTTGTAGCCTTACTATACTATGACCATTTTTATGACATTTTGAGGCCATACTATACTGTGACTTTTTTTGGCGTATTTTGAAGCCTTACTATACTATGACTTTTTTTGGCCTATTTTGAGGCCTTACTATACTATGACCATTTTTATGACATTTTGAGGCCATACTATACTATGACCTTTTTGACCATTTTGAAGCCTTACTATACTATGACTTTTTTTGAACTATTTTGAAGCCTAACTATACTATGACCATACTATACTATGACTTTTTGAGGCCATACTATACTATGACTTTTTCTGGCCTATTTTGAAGCCTTACTATACTATGACTTTTTTTGGCCTATTTTGAAGCCTTACTATACTATGACCATTTTTATGACTTTTTGACGCCATACTATACTATGACTTTTTTTGGCCTATTTTGAAGCCTTACTATACTATGACCATTTTTATGACATTTTGAGGCCATACTATACTATGACTTTTTTTGGCCTATTTTGAAGCCTTACTATACTATGACCATTTTTATGACTTTTTGAGGCCATACTATACTATGACTTTTTTTGACCATTTTGAAGCCTTACTATACTATGACCATTTTTATGACTTTTTGAGGCCATACTATACTATGACTTTTTTTGACCATTTTGAAGCCTTACTATACTATGACTTTTTTTGGCCTATTTTGAAGCCTTACTATACTATGACCTTTTTGACCATTTTGAAGCCTTACTATACTATGACTTTTTTTGAACTATTTTGAAGCCTAACTATACTATGACCATACTATACTATGACTTTTTTTGACCATTTTGAAGCCATACTATACTATGACTTTTTGAGGACATACTATACTATGACTTTTTTTGACCATTTTGAAGCCTTACTATACTATGACCATACTATACTATGACTTTTTGAGGTCATACTATACTATGACTTTTTTTGGCCTATTTTGAAGCCTTACTATACTATGACCATTTTTATGACATTTTGAGGCCATACTATACTATGACTTTTTTTGGCCTATTTTGAAGCCTTACTATACTATGACCATTTTTATGACATTTTGAGGCCATACTATACTGTGACTTTTTTGGCCTATTTTGAAGCCTTACTATACTATGACCATTTTTATGACATTTTGAGGCCATACTATACTATGACTTTTTATGGCCTATTTTGAAGCCTTACTATACTATGACCATTTTTATGACTT
This sequence comes from Toxotes jaculatrix, assembly GCF_017976425.1. Classification (NCBI taxonomy): domain Eukaryota; kingdom Metazoa; phylum Chordata; class Actinopteri; family Toxotidae; genus Toxotes; species Toxotes jaculatrix. The sequence goes on from NC_054399.1 coordinate 26,024,666, forward strand.
TTTGAGGCCATACTATACTATGACTTTTTTTGGCCTATTTTGAAGCCTTACTGTACTATGACCATACTATACTATGACTTTTTGAGGCCATACTATACTATGACTTTTTTTGGCCTATTTTGAAGCCTTACTATACTATGACTTTTTTTGGCCTATTTTGAAGCCTTACTATACTATGACCATACTATACTATGACTTTTTGAGGCCATACTATACTATGACTTTTTTTGGCCTATTTTGAAGCCTTACTATACTATGACTTTTTTTGGCCTATTTTGAAGCCTTACTATACTATGACCATTTTTATGACATTTTGAGGCCATACTATACTATGACTTTTTTTTGGCCTATTTTGAAGCCTTACTATACTATGACCATTTTTATGACTTTTTGAGGCCTTACTATACTATGACTTTTTTTGGCCTATTTTGAAGCCTTACTATACTATGACCATTTTTATGACATTTTGAGGCCATACTATACTATGACTTTTTTTGGCCTATTTTGAAGCCTTACTATACTATGACCATTTTTATGACATTTTGAGGCCATACTATACTATGACTTTTTTGGCCTATTTTGAAGCCTTACTATACTATGACCATTTTTATGACATTTTGAGGCCATACTATACTATGACTTTTTATGGCCTATTTTGAAGCCTTACTATACTATGACCATTTTTATGACTTTTTGAGGCCATACTATACTATGACTTTTTTTGACCATTTTGAAGCCTTACTATACTATGACTTCTTTTGGCCTATTTTGAAGCCTTACTATACTATGACCATACTATACTATGACTTTTTGAGGCCATACTATACTATGACTTTTTTTTGGCCTATTTTGAAGCCTTACTATACTATGACCATTTTTATGACTTTTTGAGGCCTTACTATACTATGACTTTTTTTGGCCTATTTTGAAGCCTTACTATACTATGACCATTTTTATGACATTTTGAGGCCATACTATACTATGACTTTTTTTTGGCCTATTTTGAAGCCTTACTATACTATGACCATTTTTATGACATTTTGAGGCCATACTATACTATGACTTTTTTTGGCCTATTTTGAAGCCTTACTATACTATGACCATTTTTATGACATTTTGAGGCCATACTATACTATGACTTTTTTTGGCCTATTTTGAAGCCTTACTATACTATGACCATTTTTATGACATTTTGAGGCCATACTAAAGTATGACTTTTTTTGGCCTATTTTGAAGCCTTACTATACTATGACCATTTTTATGACATTTTGAGGCCATACTAAAGTATGACTTTTTATGGCCTATTTTGAAGCCTTACTATACTATGACCATTTTTATGATTTTTTGAGGCCATACTATACTATGACTTTTTTTGACCATTTTGAAGCCTTACTATACTATGACTTTTGTTGGCCTATTTTGAAGCCTTACTATACTATGACCATACTATACTATGACTTTTTGAGGACATACTATACTATGACTTTTTTTGACCATTTTGAAGCCTTACTATACTATGACTTTTTTTGGCCTATTTTGAAGCCTTACTATACTATGACCATACTATACTATGACTTTTTGAGGCCATACTATACTATGACTTTTTTTGGCCTATTTTGAAGCCTTACTATACTATGACTTTTTTTGGCCTATTTTGAAGCCTTACTATACTATGACCATTTTATGACATTTTGAGGCCATACTATACTATGACTTTTTTTGGCCTATTTTGAAGCCTTACTATACTATGAGCATTTTTATGACATTTTGAGGCCATACTAAAGTATGACTTTTTTTGGCCTATTTTGAAGCCTTACTATACTATTACCATTTTTATGACATTTTGAGGCCATACTAAAGTATGACTTTTTTTTGGCCTATTTTGAAGCCTTACTATACTATGACCATTTTTATGACATTTTGAGGCCATACTATACTATGACTTTTTTTGGCCTATTTTGAAGCCTTACTATACTATGACCATTTTTATGACATTTTGAGGCCATACTATACTATGACTTTTTTTGGCCTATTTTGAAGCCTTACTATACTATGACCATTTTTATGACTTTTTGAGGCCATACTATACTATGACCTTTTTGACCATTTTGAAGCCTTACTATACTATGACTTTTTTTGAACTATTTTGAAGCCTTACTATACTATGACCATACTATACTATGACTTTTTGAGGCCATACTAATGACTTTTTCTGGCCTATTTTGAAGCCTTACTATACTATGACCATTTTTATGACTTTTTGAGGCCTTACTATACTATGACTTTTTTTGGCCTATTTTGAAGCCTTACTATACTATGACCATTTTTATGACTTTTTGAGGCCATACTATACTATGACTTTTTTTGACCATTTTGAAGCCTTACTATACTATGACCATACTATACTATGACTTTTTGAGGCCATACTATACTATGACTTTTTTTGGCCTATTTTGAAGCCTTACTATACTATGACCATTTTTATGACATTTTGAGGCCATACTAAAGTATGACTTTTTATGGCCTATTTTGAAGCCTTACTATACTATGACCATTTTTATGATTTTTTGAGGCCATACTATACTATGACTTTTTTTGACCATTTTGAAGCCTTACTATACTATGACTTTTGTTGGCCTATTTTGAAGCCTTACTATACTATGACCATACTATACTATGACTTTTTGAGGACATACTATACTATGACTTTTTTTGACCATTTTGAAGCCTTACTATACTATGACTTTTTTTGGCCTATTTTGAAGCCTTACTATACTATGACCATACTATACTATGACTTTTTGAGGACATACTATAGTATGACTTTTTTTGGCCTATCTTGTAGCCTTACTATACTATGACCATTTTTATGACTTTTTGAGGCCATACTATACTATGACTTTTTTTGGCCTATTTTGAAGCCTTACTATACTATGACCATTTTTATGACATTTTGAGGCCATACTATACTATGACTTTTTATGGCCTATTTTGAAGCCTTACTATACTATGACCATTTTTATGACTTTTTGAGGCCATACTATACTATGACCTTTTTGACCATTTTGAAGCCTTACTATACTATGACTTTTTTTGAACTATTTTGAAGCCTTACTATACTATGACCATACTATACTATGACTTTTTGAGGCCATACTATACTATGACTTTTTCTGGCCTATTTTGAAGCCTTACTATACTATGACTTTTTTTGGCCTATTTTGAAGCCTTACTATACTATGACCATTTTTATGACTTTTTGACGCCATACTATACTATGACTTTTTTTGGCCTATTTTGAAGCCTTACTATACTATGACCATTTTTATGACATTTTGAGGCCATACTATACTATGACTTTTTTTGGCCTATTTTGAAGCCTTACTATACTATGACCATTTTTATGACATTTTGAGGCCATACTAAAGTATGACTTTTTTTGGCCTATTTTGAAGCCTTACTATACTATGACCATTTTTATGACATTTTGAGGCCATACTATACTATGACTTTTTTTGGCCTATTTTGAAGCCTTACTATACTATGACCATTTTTATGACTTTTTGAGGCCATACTATACTATGACTTTTTTTGACCATTTTGAAGCCTTACTATACTATGACCATTTTTATGACATTTTGAGGCCATACTATACTATGACTTTTTTGGCCTATTTTGAAGCCTTACTATACTATGACCATTTTTATGACATTTTGAGGCCATACTATACTATGACTTTTTTTGGCCTATTTTGAAGCCTTACTATACTATGACCATTTTTATGACATTTTGAAGCCATACTAAAGTATGACTTTTTTTGGCCTATTTTGAAGCCTTACTATACTATGACCATTTTTATGACATTTTGAGGCCATACTAAAGTATGACTTTTTTTGGCCTATTTTGAAGCCTTACTATACTATGACCATTTTTATGACATTTTGAGGCCTTACTATACTATGACTTTTTTTGGCCTATTTTGAAGCCTTACTATACTATGACCATTTTTATGACTTTTTGAGGCCATACTATACTATGACTTTTTTTGGCCTATTTTGAAGCCTTACTATACTATGACCATTTTTATGACATTTTGAGGCCATACTATACTATGACTTTTTATGGCCTATTTTGAAGCCTTACTATACTATGACCATTTTTATGACTTTTTGAGGCCATACTATACTATGACCTTTTTGACCATTTTGAAGCCTTACTATACTATGACTTTTTTTGAACTATTTTGAAGCCTTACTATACTATGACCATACTATACTATGACTTTTTGAGGCCATACTATACTATGACTTTTTCTGGCCTATTTTGAAGCCTTACTATACTATGACTTTTTTTGGCCTATTTTGAAGCCTTACTATACTATGACCATTTTTATGACTTTTTGACGCCATACTATACTATGACTTTTTTTGGCCTATTTTGAAGCCTTACTATACTATGACCATTTTTATGACATTTTGAGGCCATACTATACTATGACTTTTTTTGGCCTATTTTGAAGCCTTACTATACTATGACCATTTTTATGACATTTTGAGGCCATACTAAAGTATGACTTTTTTTGGCCTATTTTGAAGCCTTACTATACTATGACCATTTTTATGACATTTTGAGGCCATACTATACTATGACTTTTTTTGGCCTATTTTGAAGCCTTACTATACTATGACCATTTTTATGACTTTTTGAGGCCATACTATACTATGACTTTTTTTGACCATTTTGAAGCCTTACTATACTACGACCATACTATACTATGACTTTTTGAGGACATACTATAGTATGACTTTTTTTGGCCTATCTTGTAGCCTTACTATACTATGACCATTTTTATGACTTTTTGAGGCCATACTATACTATGACTTTTTATGACCATTTTGAAGCCTTACTATACTATGACCATACTATACTATGACTTTTTGAGGCCATACTATACTATGACTTTTTTTGGCCTATTTTGTAGCCTTACTATACTATGACCATTTTTATGACATTTTGAGGCCATACTATACTATGACTTTTTTTGGCCTATTTTGAAGCCTTACTATACTATGACCATTTTTATGACATTTTGAGGCCATACTAAAGTATGACTTTTTTTGGCCTATTTTGTAGCCTTACTATACTATGACCATTTTTATGACATTTTGAGGCCATACTATACTATGACTTTTTTTGGCCTATTTTGAAGCCTTACTATACTATGACCATTTTTATGACATTTTGAGGCCATACTAAAGTATGACTTTTTTTGGCCTATTTTGAAGCCTTACTATACTATGACCATTTTTATGACTTTTTGAGGCCATACTATACTATGACTTTTTTTGACCATTTTGAAGCCTTACTATACTATGACTTTTTTTGGCCTATTTTGAAGCCTTAATATACTATGACCATACTATACTATGACTTTTTGAGGACATACTATAGTATGACTTTTTTTGGCCTATCTTGTAGCCTTACTATACTATGACCATTTTTATGACTTTTTGAGGCCATACTATACTATGACTTTTTTTGACCATTTTGAAGCCTTACTATACTATGACTTTTTTTGGCCTATTTTGAAGCCTTACTATATTATGACCATACTATACTATGACTTTTTGAGGACATACTATACTATGACTTTTTTTGACCATTTTGAAGCCTTACTATACTATGACTTTTTTTGGCCTATTTTGAAGCCTTACTATACTATGACCATACTATACTATGACTTTTTGAGGCCATACTATACTATGACTTTTTTTGGCCTATTTTGAAGCCTTACTATACTATGACCATTTTTATGACATTTTGAGGCCATACTATACTGTGACTTTTTTTGGCCTATTTTGAAGCCTTACTATACTATGACTTTTTTTGGCCTATTTTGAGGCCTTACTATACTATGACCATTTTTATGACATTTTGAGGCCATACTATACTATGACTTTTTTTGGCCTATTTTGAAGCCTTACTATACTATGACCATTTTTATGACATTTTGAGGCCATACTAAAGTATGACTTTTTTTGGCCTATTTTGAAGCCTTACTATACTATGACCATTTTTATGACTTTTTGAGGCCATAGTATACTATGACTTTTTTTGACCATTTTGAAGCCATACTATACTATGACTTTTTGAGGACATACTATAGTATGACTTTTTTTGGCCTATCTTGTAGCCTTACTATACTATGACCATTTTTATGACATTTTGAGGCCATACTATACTATGACCATACTATACTATGACTTTTTGAGGACATACTATACTATGACTTTTTTTGACCATTTTGAAGCCTTACTATACTATGACCATACTATACTATGACTTTTTGAGGCCATACTATACTATGACTTTTTTTGGCCTATTTTGAAGCCTTACTATACTATGACCATTTTTATGACATTTTGAGGCCATACTATACTATGACTTTTTTTTGACCTATTTTGAAGCCTTACTATACTATGACCATTTTTATGACATTTTGAGGCCATACTATACTATGACTTTTTATGGCCTATTTTGAAGCCTTACTATACTATGACCAATTTTATGACTTTTTGAGGCCATACTATACTATGACTTTTTTTGACCATTTTGAAGCCTTACTATACTATGACTTTTTTTGGCCTATTTTGAAGCCTTACTATACTATGACCATACTATACTATGACTTTTTGAGGACATACTATACTATGACTTTTTTTGGCCTATTTTGAAGCCTTACTATACTATGACCATTTTTATGACATTTTGAAGCCATACTAAAGTATGACTTTTTTTGGCCTATTTTGAAGCCTTACTATACTATGACCATTTTTATGACATTTTGAGGCCATACTAAAGTATGACTTTTTTTGGCCTATTTTGAAGCCTTACTATACTATGACCATTTTTATGACATTTTGAGGCCATACTATACTATGACTTTTTTTGGCCTATTTTGAAGCCTTACTATACTATGACCATTTTTATGACATTTTGAGGCCATACTATACTATGACTTTTTATGGCCTATTTTGAAGCCTTACTATACTATGACCATTTTTATGAGTTTTTGAGGCCATACTATACTATGACCTTTTTGACCATTTTGAAGCCTTACTATACTATGACTTTTTTTGAACTATTTTGAAGCCTTACTATACTATGACCATACTATACTATGACTTTTTGAGGCCATACTATACTATGACTTTTTCTGGCCTATTTTGAAGCCTTACTATACTATGACTTTTTTTGGCCTATTTTGAAGCCTTACTATACTATGACCATTTTTATGACTTTTTGACGCCATACTATACTATGACTTTTTTTGGCCTATTTTGAAGCCTTACTATACTATGACCATTTTTATGACATTTTGAGGCCATACTATACTATGACTTTTTTTGGCCTATTTTGAAGCCTTACTGTACTATGACTTTTTTTGGCCTATTTTGAAGCCTTACTATACTATGACCATACTATACTATGACTTTTTGAGGACATACTATACTATGACTTTTTTTGACCATTTTGAAGCCTTACTATACTACGACCATACTATACTATGACTTTTTGAGGACATACTATAGTATGACTTTTTTTGGCCTATCTTGTAGCCTTACTATACTATGACCATTTTTATGACTTTTTGAGGCCATACTATACTATGACTTTTTTTGACCATTTTGAAGCCTTACTATACTATGACCATACTATACTATGACTTTTTGAGGCCATACTATACTATGACTTTTTTTGGCCTATTTTGAAGCCTTACTATACTATGACCATTTTTATGACATTTTGAGGCCATACTATACTATGACTTTTTTTGGCCTATTTTGAAGCCTTACTATACTATGACCATTTTTATGACATTTTGAGGCCATACTAAAGTATGACTTTTTTTGGCCTATTTTGAAGCCTTACTATACTATGACCATTTTTATGACATTTTGAGGCCATACTATACTATGACTTTTTATGGCCTATTTTGAAGCCTTACTATACTATGACCATTTTTATGACTTTTTGAGGCCATACTATACTATGACTTTTTTTGTCCATTTTGAAGCCTTACTATACTATGACTTTTTTTGGCCTATTTTGAAGCCTTACTATACTATGACCATACTATACTATGACGTTTTGAGGACATACTATACTATGACTTTTTTTGACCATTTTGAAGCCTTACTATACTATGACTTTTTTTGGCCTATTTTGAAGCCTTACTATTCTATGACCATACTATACTATGACTTTTTGAGGCCATACTATACTATGACTTTTTTTGGCCTATTTTGAAGCCTTACTATACTATGACCATTTTTATGACATTTTGAGGCCATACTATACTGTGACTTTTTTTGGCCTATTTTGAAGCCTTACTATACTATGACTTTTTTTGGCCTATTTTGAGGCCTTACTATACTATGACCATTTTTATGACATTTTGAGGCCATACTATACTATGACTTTTTTTGGCCTATTTTGAAGCCTTACTATACTATGACCATTTTTATGACATTTTGAGGCCATACTAAAGTATGACTTTTTTTGGCCTATTTTGAAGCCTTACTATACTATGACCATTTTTATGACTTTTTGAGGCCATAGTATACTATGACTTTTTTTGACCATTTTGAAGCCATACTATACTATGACTTTTTGAGGACATACTATAGTATGACTTTTTTTGGCCTATCTTGTAGCCTTACTATACTATGACCATTTTTATGACTTTTTGAGGCCATACTATACTATGACTTTTTTTGACCATTTTGAAGCCTTACTATACTATGACCATACTATACTATGACTTTTTGAGGCCATACTATACTATGACTTTTTTTGGCCTATTTTGAAGCCTTACTATACTATGACTTTTTTTGGCCTATTTTGAAGCCTTACTATACTATGACCATTTTTATGACATTTTGAGGCCATACTAAAGTATGACTTTTTTTGGCCTATTTTGAAGCCTTACTATACTATGACCATTTTTATGACATTTTGAGGCCATACTATACTATGACTTTTTTTGGCCTATTTTGAAGCCTTACTATACTATGACTTTTTTGGCCTATTTTGAAGCCTTACTATACTATGACCATTTTTATGACATTTTGAGGCCATACTATACTATGACTTTTTTTGGCCTATTTTGAAGCCTTACTATACTATGACCATTTTTATGACTTTTTGAGGCCATACTATACTATGACTTTTTTTGACCATTTTGAAGCCTTACTATACTATGACCATACTATACTATGACTTTTTGAGGACATACTATAGTATGACTTTTTTTGGCCTATCTTGTAGCCTTACTATACTATGACCATTTTTATGACTTTTTGAGGCCATACTATACTATGACTTTTTTTGACCATTTTGAAGCCTTACTATACTATGACCATACTATACTATGACTTTTTGAGGCCATACTATACTATGACTTTTTTTGGCCTATTTTGAAGCCTTACTATACTATGACCATTTTTATGACTTTTTGAGGCCATGCTATACTATAACTTTTTTTGGCCTATTTTGAAGCCTTACTATACTATGACCATTTTTATGACATTTTGAGGCCATACTATACTATGACTTTTTTTGGCCTATTTTGAAGCCTTACTATACTATGACCATTTTTATGACATTTTGAGGCCATACTATACTATGACTTTTTTTGGCCTATTTTGAAGCCTTACTATACTATGACCATTTTTATGACATTTTGAGGCCATACTATACTATGACTTTTTTTGGCCTATTTTGAAGCCTTACTATACTATGACCATTTTTATGACATTTTGAGGCCATACTATACTATGACTTTTTTTGGCCTATTTTGAAGCCTTACTATACTATGACCATTTTTATGACATTTTGAGGCCATACTAAAGTATGACTTTTTTGGCCTATTTTGAAGCCTTACTATACTATGACCATTTTTATGACTTTTTGAGGCCATAGTATACTATGACTTTTTTTGACCATTTTGAAGCCATACTATACTATGACTTTTTGAGGACATACTATAGTATGACTTTTTTTGGCCTATCTTGTAGCCTTACTATACTATGACCATTTTTATGACATTTTGAGGCCATACTATACTGTGACTTTTTTTGGCCTATTTTGAAGCCTTACTATACTATGATTTTTTTTGGCCTATTTTGAGGCCTTACTATACTATGACCATTTTTATAACATTTTGAGGCCATACTATACTATGACTTTTTTTGGCCTATTTTGAAGCCTTACTATACTATGACCATTTTTATGACATTTTGAGGCCATACTAAAGTATGACTTTTTTTGGCCTATTTTGAAGCCTTACTATACTATGACCATTTTTATGACTTTTTGAGGCCATAGTATACTATGACTTTTTTTGACCATTTTGAAGCCATACTAAAGTATGACTTTTTGAGGACATACTATAGTATGACTTTTTTTGGCCTATCTTGTAGCCTTACTATACTATGACCATTTTTATGACTTTTTGAGGCCATACTATACTATGACTTTTTTTGACCATTTTGAAGCCTTACTATACTATGACCATACTATACTATGACTTTTTGAGGCCATACTATACTATGACTTTTTTTGGCCTATTTTGAAGCCTTACTATACTATGACCATTTTTATGACATTTTGAGGCCATACTATACTATGACTTTTTTTGGCCTATTTTGAAGCCTTACTATACTATGACCATTTTTATGACATTTTGAAGCCATACTAAAGTATGACTTTTTTTGGCCTATTTTGAAGCCTTACTATACTATGACCATTTTTATGACATTTTGAGGCCATACTAAAGTATGACTTTTTTTGGCCTATTTTGAAGCCTTACTATACTATGACCATTTTTATGACTTTTTGAGGCCATACTATACTATGACTTTTTTTGACCATTTTGAAGCCTTACTATACTATGACCATACTATACTATGACTTTTTGAGGCCATACTATACTATGACTTTTTTTGGCCTATTTTGAAGCCTTACTATACTATGACTTTTTTTGGCCTATTTTGAAGCCTTACTATACTATGACCATTTTTATGACATTTTGAGGCCATACTAAAGTATGACTTTTTTTGGCCTATTTTGAAGCCTTACTATACTATGACCATTTTTATGACATTTTGAGGCCATACTATACTATGACTTTTTTTGGCCTATTTTGAAGCCTTACTATACTATGACTTTTTTGGCCTATTTTGAAGCCTTACTATACTATGACCATTTTTATGACATTTTGAGGCCATACTATACTATGACTTTTTTTGGCCTATTTTGAAGCCTTACTATACTATGACCATTTTTATGACTTTTTGAGGCCATAGTATACTATGACTTTTTTTGACCATTTTGAAGCCATACTATACTATGACTTTTTGAGAACATACTATACTATGACTTTTTTTGGCCTATTTTGAAGCCTTACTATACTATGACTTTTTTTGGCCTATTTTGAAGCCTTACTATACTGTGACCATTTTTATGACATTTTGAGGCCATACTATACTATGACTTTTTTATGCCTATTTTGAAGCCTTACTATACTATGACCATTATTATGACATTTTGAAGCCATACTAAAGTATGACTTTTTTTGGCCTATTTTGAAGCCTTACTATACTGTGACCATTTTTATGACATTTTGAGGCCATACTAAAGTATGACTTTTTTTGGCCTATTTTGAAGCCTTACTATACTATGACCATTTTTATGACATTTTGAGGCCTTACTATACTATGACTTTTTTTGGCCTATTTTGAAGCCTTACTATACTATGACCATTTTTATGACTTTTTGAGGCCATACTATACTATGACTTTTTTTGACCATTTTGAAGCCTTACTATACTATGACCATACTATACTATGACTTTTTGAGGCCATACTATACTATGACTTTTTTTGGCCTATTTTGAAGCCTTACTATACTATGACCATTTTTATGACATTTTGAGGCCATACTATACTATGACTTTTTTTTGACCTATTTTGAAGCCTTACTATACTATGACCATTTTTATGACATTTTGAGGCCATACTATACTATGACTTTTTTTGGCCTATTTTGAAGCCTTACTATACTATGACCATTTTTATGACATTTTGAGGCCATACTATACTATGACTTTTTTTGGCCTATTTTGAAGCCTTACTATACTATGACCATTTTTATGACTTTTTGAGGCCATACTATACTATGACTTTTTTGACCATTTTGAAGCCTTACTATACTATGACTTTTTTTGAAATATTTTGAAGCCTTACTATACTATGACCATACTATACTATGACTTTTTGAGGCCATACTACACTATGACTTTTTTTGGCCTATTTTGAAGCCTTACTATACTATGACTTTTTTTGGCCTATTTTGAGGCCTTACTATACTATGACCATTTTTATGACATTTTGAGGCCATACTATACTATGACTTTTTTTGGCCTATTTTGAAGCCTTACTATACTATGACCATTTTTATGACATTTTGAGGCCATACTAAAGTATGACTTTTTTTGGCCTATTTTGAAGCCTTACTATACTATGACCATTTTTATGACTTTTTGAGGCCATAGTATACTATGACTTTTTTTGACCATTTTGAAGCCATACTATACTATGACTTTTTGAGGACATACTATAGTATGACTTTTTTTGGCCTATCTTGTAGCCTTACTATACTATGACCATTTTTATGACATTTTGAGGCCATACTATACTATGACCATACTATACTATGACTTTTTGAGGACATACTATACTATGACTTTTTTTGACCATTTTGAAGCCTTACTATACTATGACCATACTATACTATGACTTTTTGAGGCCATACTATACTATGACTTTTTTTGGCCTATTTTGAAGCCTTACTATACTATGACCATTTTTATGACATTTTGAGGCCATACTATACTATGACTTTTTTTTGACCTATTTTGAAGCCTTACTATACTATGACCATTTTTATGACATTTTGAGGCCATACTATACTATGACTTTTTATGGCCTATTTTGAAGCCTTACTATACTATGACCAATTTTATGACTTTTTGAGGCCATACTATACTATGACTTTTTTTGACCATTTTGAAGCCTTACTATACTATGACTTTTTTTGGCCTATTTTGAAGCCTTACTATACTATGACCATACTATACTATGACTTTTTGAGGACATACTATACTATGACTTTTTTTGGCCTATTTTGAAGCCTTACTATACTATGACCATTTTTATGACATTTTGAAGCCATACTAAAGTATGACTTTTTTTGGCCTATTTTGAAGCCTTACTATACTATGACCATTTTTATGACATTTTGAGGCCATACTAAAGTATGACTTTTTTTGGCCTATTTTGAAGCCTTACTATACTATGACCATTTTTATGACATTTTGAGGCCATACTATACTATGACTTTTTTTGGCCTATTTTGAAGCCTTACTATACTATGACCATTTTTATGACATTTTGAGGCCATACTATACTATGACTTTTTATGGCCTATTTTGAAGCCTTACTATACTATGACCATTTTTATGAGTTTTTGAGGCCATACTATACTATGACCTTTTTGACCATTTTGAAGCCTTACTATACTATGACTTTTTTTGAACTATTTTGAAGCCTTACTATACTATGACCATACTATACTATGACTTTTTGAGGCCATACTATACTATGACTTTTTCTGGCCTATTTTGAAGCCTTACTATACTATGACTTTTTTTGGCCTATTTTGAAGCCTTACTATACTATGACCATTTTTATGACTTTTTGACGCCATACTATACTATGACTTTTTTTGGCCTATTTTGAAGCCTTACTATACTATGACCATTTTTATGACATTTTGAGGCCATACTATACTATGACTTTTTTTGGCCTATTTTGAAGCCTTACTGTACTATGACTTTTTTTGGCCTATTTTGAAGCCTTACTATACTATGACCATACTATACTATGACTTTTTGAGGACATACTATACTATGACTTTTTTTGACCATTTTGAAGCCTTACTATACTACGACCATACTATACTATGACTTTTTGAGGACATACTATAGTATGACTTTTTTTGGCCTATCTTGTAGCCTTACTATACTATGACCATTTTTATGACTTTTTGAGGCCATACTATACTATGACTTTTTTTGACCATTTTGAAGCCTTACTATACTATGACCATACTATACTATGACTTTTTGAGGCCATACTATACTATGACTTTTTTTGGCCTATTTTGAAGCCTTACTATACTATGACCATTTTTATGACATTTTGAGGCCATACTATACTATGACTTTTTTTGGCCTATTTTGAAGCCTTACTATACTATGACCATTTTTATGACATTTTGAGGCCATACTAAAGTATGACTTTTTTTGGCCTATTTTGAAGCCTTACTATACTATGACCATTTTTATGACATTTTGAGGCCATACTATACTATGACTTTTTATGGCCTATTTTGAAGCCTTACTATACTATGACCATTTTTATGACTTTTTGAGGCCATACTATACTATGACTTTTTTTGTCCATTTTGAAGCCTTACTATACTATGACTTTTTTTGGCCTATTTTGAAGCCTTACTATACTATGACCATACTATACTATGACGTTTTGAGGACATACTATACTATGACTTTTTTTGACCATTTTGAAGCCTTACTATACTATGACTTTTTTTGGCCTATTTTGAAGCCTTACTATTCTATGACCATACTATACTATGACTTTTTGAGGCCATACTATACTATGACTTTTTTTGGCCTATTTTGAAGCCTTACTATACTATGACCATTTTTATGACATTTTGAGGCCATACTATACTGTGACTTTTTTTGGCCTATTTTGAAGCCTTACTATACTATGACTTTTTTTGGCCTATTTTGAGGCCTTACTATACTATGACCATTTTTATGACATTTTGAGGCCATACTATACTATGACTTTTTTTGGCCTATTTTGAAGCCTTACTATACTATGACCATTTTTATGACATTTTGAGGCCATACTAAAGTATGACTTTTTTTGGCCTATTTTGAAGCCTTACTATACTATGACCATTTTTATGACTTTTTGAGGCCATAGTATACTATGACTTTTTTTGACCATTTTGAAGCCATACTATACTATGACTTTTTGAGGACATACTATAGTATGACTTTTTTTGGCCTATCTTGTAGCCTTACTATACTATGACCATTTTTATGACTTTTTGAGGCCATACTATACTATGACTTTTTTTGACCATTTTGAAGCCTTACTATACTATGACCATACTATACTATGACTTTTTGAGGCCATACTATACTATGACTTTTTTTGGCCTATTTTGAAGCCTTACTATACTATGACTTTTTTTGGCCTATTTTGAAGCCTTACTATACTATGACCATTTTTATGACATTTTGAGGCCATACTAAAGTATGACTTTTTTTGGCCTATTTTGAAGCCTTACTATACTATGACCATTTTTATGACATTTTGAGGCCATACTATACTATGACTTTTTTTGGCCTATTTTGAAGCCTTACTATACTATGACTTTTTTGGCCTATTTTGAAGCCTTACTATACTATGACCATTTTTATGACATTTTGAGGCCATACTATACTATGACTTTTTTTGGCCTATTTTGAAGCCTTACTATACTATGACCATTTTTATGACTTTTTGAGGCCATACTATACTATGACTTTTTTTGACCATTTTGAAGCCTTACTATACTATGACCATACTATACTATGACTTTTTGAGGACATACTATAGTATGACTTTTTTTGGCCTATCTTGTAGCCTTACTATACTATGACCATTTTTATGACTTTTTGAGGCCATACTATACTATGACTTTTTTTGACCATTTTGAAGCCTTACTATACTATGACCATACTATACTATGACTTTTTGAGGCCATACTATACTATGACTTTTTTTGGCCTATTTTGAAGCCTTACTATACTATGACCATTTTTATGACTTTTTGAGGCCATGCTATACTATAACTTTTTTTGGCCTATTTTGAAGCCTTACTATACTATGACCATTTTTATGACATTTTGAGGCCATACTATACTATGACTTTTTTTGGCCTATTTTGAAGCCTTACTATACTATGACCATTTTTATGACATTTTGAGGCCATACTATACTATGACTTTTTTTGGCCTATTTTGAAGCCTTACTATACTATGACCATTTTTATGACATTTTGAGGCCATACTATACTATGACCATACTATACTATGACTTTTTGAGGACATACTATACTATGACTTTTTTTGACCATTTTGAAGCCTTACTATACTATGACCATACTATACTATGACTTTTTGAGGCCATACTATACTATGACTTTTTTTGGCCTATTTTGAAGCCTTACTATACTATGACCATTTTTATGACATTTTGAGGCCATACTATACTATGACTTTTTTTTGACCTATTTTGAAGCCTTACTATACTATGACCATTTTTATGACATTTTGAGGCCATACTATACTATGACTTTTTATGGCCTATTTTGAAGCCTTACTATACTATGACCAATTTTATGACTTTTTGAGGCCATACTATACTATGACTTTTTTTGACCATTTTGAAGCCTTACTATACTATGACTTTTTTTGGCCTATTTTGAAGCCTTACTATACTATGACCATACTATACTATGACTTTTTGAGGACATACTATACTATGACTTTTTTTGGCCTATTTTGAAGCCTTACTATACTATGACCATTTTTATGACATTTTGAGGCCATACTATACTATGACTTTTTTTGGCCTATTTTGAAGCCTTACTATACTATGACCATTTTTATGACTTTTTGAGGCCATACTATACTATGACTTTTTTTGACCATTTTGAAGCCTTACTATACTATGACCATACTATACTATGACTTTTTGAGGACATACTATAGTATGACTTTTTTTGGCCTATCTTGTAGCCTTACTATACTATGACCATTTTTATGACTTTTTGAGGCCATACTATACTATGACTTTTTTTGACCATTTTGAAGCCTTACTATACTATGACCATACTATACTATGACTTTTTGAGGCCATACTATACTATGACTTTTTTTGGCCTATTTTGAAGCCTTACTATACTATGACCATTTTTATGACTTTTTGAGGCCATGCTATACTATAACTTTTTTTGGCCTATTTTGAAGCCTTACTATACTATGACCATTTTTATGACATTTTGAGGCCATACTATACTATGACTTTTTTTGGCCTATTTTGAAGCCTTACTATACTATGACCATTTTTATGACATTTTGAGGCCATACTATACTATGACTTTTTTTGGCCTATTTTGAAGCCTTACTATACTATGACCATTTTTATGACATTTTGAGGCCATACTATACTATGACTTTTTTTGGCCTATTTTGAAGCCTTACTATACTATGACCATTTTTATGACATTTTGAGGCCATACTATACTATGACTTTTTTTGGCCTATTTTGAAGCCTTACTATACTATGACCATTTTTATGACATTTTGAGGCCATACTAAAGTATGACTTTTTTTGGCCTATTTTGAAGCCTTACTATACTATGACCATTTTTATGACTTTTTGAGGCCATAGTATACTATGACTTTTTTTGACCATTTTGAAGCCATACTATACTATGACTTTTTGAGGACATACTATAGTATGACTTTTTTTGGCCTATCTTGTAGCCTTACTATACTATGACCATTTTTATGACATTTTGAGGCCATACTATACTGTGACTTTTTTTGGCCTATTTTGAAGCCTTACTATACTATGATTTTTTTTGGCCTATTTTGAGGCCTTACTATACTATGACCATTTTTATGACATTTTGAGGCCATACTATACTATGACTTTTTTTGGCCTATTTTGAAGCCTTACTATACTATGACCATTTTTATGACATTTTGAGGCCATACTAAAGTATGACTTTTTTTGGCCTATTTTGAAGCCTTACTATACTATGACCATTTTTATGACTTTTTGAGGCCATAGTATACTATGACTTTTTTTGACCATTTTGAAGCCATACTATACTATGACTTTTTGAGGACATACTATAGTATGACTTTTTTTGGCCTATCTTGTAGCCTTACTATACTATGACCATTTTTATGACTTTTTGAGGCCATACTATACTATGACTTTTTTTGACCATTTTGAAGCCTTACTATACTATGACCATACTATACTATGACTTTTTGAGGCCATACTATACTATGACTTTTTTTGGCCTATTTTGAAGCCTTACTATACTATGACCATTTTTATGACATTTTGAGGCCATACTATACTATGACTTTTTTTGGCCTATTTTGAAGCCTTACTATACTATGACCATTTTTATGACATTTTGAAGCCATACTAAAGTATGACTTTTTTTGGCCTATTTTGAAGCCTTACTATACTATGACCATTTTTATGACATTTTGAGGCCATACTAAAGTATGACTTTTTTTGGCCTATTTTGAAGCCTTACTATACTATGACCATTTTTATGACTTTTTGAGGCCATACTATACTATGACTTTTTTTGACCATTTTGAAGCCTTACTATACTATGACCATACTATACTATGACTTTTTGAGGCCATACTATACTATGACTTTTTTTGGCATATTTTGAAGCCTTACTATACTATGACTTTTTTTGGCCTATTTTGAAGCCTTACTATACTATGACCATTTTTATGACATTTTGAGGCCATACTAAAGTATGACTTTTTTTGGCCTATTTTGAAGCCTTACTATACTATGACCATTTTTATGACATTTTGAGGCCATACTATACTATGACTTTTTTTGGCCTATTTTGAAGCCTTACTATACTATGACTTTTTTGGCCTATTTTGAAGCCTTACTATACTATGACCATTTTTATGACATTTTGAGGCCATACTATACTATGACTTTTTTTGACCATTTTGAAGCCTTACTATACTATGACCATACTATACTATGACTTTTTGAGGACATACTATAGTATGACTTTTTTTGGCCTATCTTGTAGCCTTACTATACTATGACCATTTTTATGACTTTTTGAGGCCATACTATACTATGACTTTTTTTGACCATTTTGAAGCCTTACTATACTATGACCATACTATACTATGACTTTTTGAGGCCATACTATACTATGACTTTTTTTGGCCTATTTTGAAGCCTTACTATACTATGACTTTTTTTGGCCTATTTTGAAGCCTTACTATACTATGACCATTTTTATGACATTTTGAGGCCATACTAAAGTATGACTTTTTTTGGCCTATTTTGAAGCCTTACTATACTATGACCATTTTTATGACATTTTGAGGCCATACTATACTATGACTTTTTTTGGCCTATTTTGAAGCCTTACTATACTATGACTTTTTTGGCCTATTTTGAGGCCTTACTATACTATGACCATTTTTATGACATTTTGAGGCCATACTATACTATGACTTTTTTTGGCCTATTTTGAAGCCTTACTATACTATGACCATTTTTATGACTTTTTGAGGCCATACTATACTATGACTTTTTTTGACCATTTTGAAGCCTTACTATACTATGACCATACTATACTATGACTTTTTGAGGACATACTATAGTATGACTTTTTTTGGCCTATCTTGTAGCCTTACTATACTATGACCATTTTTATGACTTTTTGAGGCCATACTATACTATGACTTTTTTTGACCATTTTGAAGCCTTACTATACTATGACCATACTATACTATGACTTTTTGAGGCCATACTATACTATGACTTTTTTTGGCCTATTTTGAAGCCTTACTATACTATGACCATTTTTATGACATTTTGAGGCCATACTATACTATGACTTTTTTTGGCCTATTTTGAAGCCTTACTATACTATGACCATTTTTATGACATTTTGAAGCCATACTAAAGTATGACTTTTTTTGGCCTATTTTGAAGCCTTACTATACTATGACCATTTTTATGACATTTTGAGGCCATACTAAAGTATGACTTTTTTTGGCCTATTTTGAAGCCTTACTATACTATGACCATTTTTATGACATTTTGAGGCCTTACTATACTATGACTTTTTTTGGCCTATTTTGAAGCCTTACTATACTATGACCATTTTTATGACTTTTTGAGGCCATACTATACTATGACTTTTTTTGACCATTTTGAAGCCTTACTATACTATGACTTTTTTTGGCCTATTTTGAAGCCTTAATATACTATGACCATACTATACTATGACTTTTTGAGGACATACTATAGTATGACTTTTTTTGGCCTATCTTGTAGCCTTACTATACTATGACCATTTTTATGACTTTTTGAGGCCATACTATACTATGACTTTTTTTGACCATTTTGAAGCCTTACTATACTATGACCATTTTTATGACATTTTGAGGCCATACTAAAGTATGACTTTTTTTGGCCTATTTTGAAGCCTTACTATACTATGACCATTTTTATGACATTTTGAGGCCATACTATACTATGACTTTTTATGGCCTATTTTGAAGCCTTACTATACTATGACCATTTTTATGACTTTTTGAGGCCATACTATACTATGACTTTTTTTGACCATTTTGAAGCCTTACTATACTATGACTTTTTTTGGCCTATTTTGAAGCCTTACTATACTATGACCATACTATACTATGACTTTTTGAGGACATACTATACTATGACTTTTTTTGACCATTTTGAAGCCTTACTATACTATGACTTTTTTTGGCCTATTTTGAAGCCTTACTATACTATGACCATTTTTATGACTTTTTGAGGCCATACTATACTATGACTTTTTTTGGCCTATTTTGAAGCCTTACTATACTATGACTTTTTTGGCCTATTTTGAAGCCTTACTATACTATGACCATTTTTATGACATTTTGAGGCCATACTATACTATGACTTTTTTTGGCCTATTTTGAAGCCTTACTATACTATGACCATTTTTATGATTTTTTGAGGCCATACTATACTATGACTTTTTTTGACCATTTTGAAGCCTTACTATACTATGACTTTTGTTGGCCTATTTTGAAGCCTTACTATACTATGACCATACTATACTATGACTTTTTGAGGACATACTATACTATGACTTTTTTTGACCATTTTGAAGCCTTACTATACTATGACTTTTTTTGGCCTATTTTGAAGCATTACTATACTATGACCATTTTTATGACATTTTGAGGCCATACTATACTGTGACTTTTTTTGGCCTATTTTGAAGCCTTAGTATACTATGACTTTTTTTGGCCTATTTTGAGGCCTTACTATACTATGACCATTTTTATGACTTTTTGAGGCCATACTATACTATGACTTTTTTTGGCCTATTTTGAAGCCTTACTATACTATGACTTTTTTGGCCTATTTTGAAGCCTTACTATACTATGACCATTTTTATGACATTTTGAGGCCATACTATACTATGACTTTTTTTGGCCTATTTTGAAGCCTTACTATACTATGACCATTTTTATGACATTTTGAGGCCATACTAAAGTATGACTTTTTTTGGCCTATTTTGAAGCCTTACTATACTATGACCATTTTTATGACATTTTGAGGCCATACTATACTATGACTTTTTTTGGCCTATTTTGAAGCCTTACTATACTATGACCATTTTTATGACTTTTTGAGGCCATACTATACTATGACTTTTTTTGACCATTTTGAAGCCTTACTATACTATGACCATACTATACTATGACTTTTTGAGGCCATACTATACTATGACTTTTTTTGGCCTATTTTGAAGCCTTACTATACTATGACTTTTTTTGGCCTATTTTGAAGCCTTACTATACTATGACCATTTTTATGACATTTTGAGGCCATACTATACTATGACTTTTTTTGGCCT
The DNA here is from genome assembly GCF_017976425.1 of Toxotes jaculatrix. NCBI lineage: Eukaryota > Metazoa > Chordata > Actinopteri > Toxotidae > Toxotes > Toxotes jaculatrix. The sequence goes on from NC_054399.1 coordinate 26,046,602, forward strand.
ATTTTGAAGCCTTACTATACTATGACCATTTTTATGACATTTTGAGGCCATACTATACTATGACTTTTTATGGCCTATTTTGAAGCCTTACTATACTATGACCATTTTTATGACTTTTTGAGGCCATACTATACTATGACTTTTTTTGACCATTTTGAAGCCTTACTATACTATGACTTCTTTTGGCCTATTTTGAAGCCTTACTATACTATGACCATACTATACTATGACTTTTTGAGGCCATACTATACTATGACTTTTTTTTGGCCTATTTTGAAGCCTTACTATACTATGACCATTTTTATGACTTTTTGAGGCCTTACTATACTATGACTTTTTTTGGCCTATTTTGAAGCCTTACTATACTATGACTTTTTTTGACCATTTTGAAGCCTTACTATACTATGACCATACTATACTATGACTTTTTGAGGACATACTATAGTATGACTTTTTTTGGCCTATCTTGTAGCCTTACTATACTATGACCATTTTTATGACTTTTTGAGGCCATACTATACTATGACTTTTTTTGACCATTTTGAAGCCTTACTATACTATGACCATACTATACTATGACTTTTTGAGGCCATACTATACTATGACTTTTTTTGGCCTATTTTGAAGCCTTACTATACTATGACCATTTTTATGACATTTTGAGGCCATACTATACTATGACTTTTTTTGGCCTATTTTGAAGCCTTACTATACTATGACCATTTTTATGACATTTTGAGGCCATACTATACTATGACTTTTCTTGGCCTATTTTGAAGCCTTACTATACTATGAGCATTTTTATGACATTTTGAAGCCATACTAAAGTATGACTTTTTTTGGCCTATTTTGAAGCCTTACTATACTATGACCATTTTTATGACATTTTGAGGCCATACTATACTATGACTTTTTTTGGCCTATTTTGAAGCCTTACTATACTATGACCATTTTTATGACATTTTGAGGCCATACTATACTATGACTTTTTTTGGCCTATTTTGAAGCCTTACTATACTATGACCATTTTTATGACATTTTGAGGCCATACTATACTATGACTTTTTTTGGCCTATTTTGAAGCCTTACTATACTATGACCATTTTTATGACATTTTGAGGCCATACTAAAGTATGACTTTTTTTGGCCTATTTTGAAGCCTTACTATACTATGACCATTTTTATGACATTTTGAGGCCATACTATACTATGACTTTTTTTGGCCTATTTTGAAGCCTTACTATACTATGACCATTTTTATGACTTTTTGAGGCCATACTATACTATGACTTTTTTTGACCATTTTGAAGCCTTACTATACTATGACCATACTATACTATGACTTTTTGAGGCCATACTATACTATGACTTTTTTTGGCCTATTTTGAAGCCTTACTATACTATGACTTTTTTTGGCCTATTTTGAAGCCTTACTATACTATGACCATTTTTATGACATTTTGAGGCCATACTATACTATGACTTTTTTTGGCCTATTTTGAAGCCTTACTATACTATGACCATTTTTATGACATTTTGAGGCCATACTATACTATGACTTTTTATGGCCTATTTTGAAGCCTTACTATACTATGACCATTTTTATGACTTTTTGAGGCCATACTATACTATGACTTTTTTTGACCATTTTGAAGCCTTACTATACTATGACTTCTTTTGGCCTATTTTGAAGCCTTACTATACTATGACCATACTATACTATGACTTTTTGAGGCCATACTATACTATGACTTTTTTTTGGCCTATTTTGAAGCCTTACTATACTATGACCATTTTTATGACTTTTTGAGGCCTTACTATACTATGACTTTTTTTGGCCTATTTTGAAGCCTTACTATACTATGACTTTTTTTGACCATTTTGAAGCCTTACTATACTATGACCATACTATACTATGACTTTTTGAGGACATACTATAGTATGACTTTTTTTGGCCTATCTTGTAGCCTTACTATACTATGACCATTTTTATGACTTTTTGAGGCCATACTATACTATGACTTTTTTTGACCATTTTGAAGCCTTACTATACTATGACCATACTATACTATGACTTTTTGAGGCCATACTATACTATGACTTTTTTTGGCCTATTTTGAAGCCTTACTATACTATGACCATTTTTATGACATTTTGAGGCCATACTATACTATGACTTTTTTTGGCCTATTTTGAAGCCTTACTATACTATGACCATTTTTATGACATTTTGAGGCCATACTATACTATGACTTTTCTTGGCCTATTTTGAAGCCTTACTATACTATGAGCATTTTTATGACATTTTGAAGCCATACTAAAGTATGACTTTTTTTGGCCTATTTTGAAGCCTTACTATACTATGACCATTTTTATGACATTTTGAGGCCATACTATACTATGACTTTTTTTGGCCTATTTTGAAGCCTTACTATACTATGACCATTTTTATGACATTTTGAGGCCATACTATACTATGACTTTTTTTGGCCTATTTTGAAGCCTTACTATACTATGACCATTTTTATGACATTTTGAGGCCATACTATACTATGACTTTTTTTGGCCTATTTTGAAGCCTTACTATACTATGACCATTTTTATGACATTTTGAGGCCATACTAAAGTATGACTTTTTTTGGCCTATTTTGAAGCCTTACTATACTATGACCATTTTTATGACATTTTGAGGCCATACTATACTATGACTTTTTATGGCCTATTTTGAAGCCTTACTATACTATGACCATTTTTATGACTTTTGAGGCCATACTATACTATGACTTTTTTTGACCATTTTGAAGCCTTACTATACTATGACTTTTTTTGGCCTATTTTGAAGCCTTACTATACTATGACCATACTATACTATGACTTTTTGAGGACATACTATACTATGACTTTTTTTGGCCTATTTTGAAGCCTTACTATACTATGACCATACTATACTATGACTTTTTGAGGCCATACTATACTATGACTTTTTTTGGCCTATTTTGAAGCCTTACTATACTATGACCATTTTTATGATTTTTTGAGGCCATACTATACTATGACTTTTTTTGACCATTTTGAAGCCTTACTATACTATGACTTTTGTTGGCCTATTTTGAAGCCTTACTATACTATGACCATACTATACTATGACTTTTTGAGGACATACTATACTATGACTTTTTTTGACCATTTTGAAGCCTTACTATACTATGACTTTTTTTGGCCTATTTTGAAGCCTTACTATACTATGACCATACTATACTATGACTTTTTGAGGCCATACTATACTATGACTTTTTTTGGCCTATTTTGAAGCCTTACTATACTATGACCATTTTTATGACATTTTGAGGCCATACTATACTGTGACTTTTTTTGGCCTATTTTGAAGCCTTAGTATACTATGACTTTTTTTGGCCTATTTTGAGGCCTTACTATACTATGACCATTTTTATGACTTTTTGAGGCCATACTATACTATGACTTTTTTTGGCCTATTTTGAAGCCTTACTATACTATGACTTTTTTGGCCTATTTTGAGGCCTTACTATACTATGACCATTTTTATGACATTTTGAGGCCATACTATACTATGACTTTTTTTGGCCTATTTTGAAGCCTTATTATACTATGACCATTTTTATGACATTTTGAGGCCATACTATACTATGACTTTTTTTGGCCTATTTTGAAGCCTTACTATACTATGACCATTTTTATGACATTTTGAGGCCATACTATACTATGACTTTTTATGGCCTATTTTGAAGCCTTACTATACTATGACCATTTTTATGAGTTTTTGAGGCCATACTATACTATGACCTTTTTGACCATTTTGAAGCCTTACTATACTATGACTTTTTTTGAACTATTTTGAAGCCTAACTATACTATGACCATACTATACTATGACTTTTTGAGGCCATACTATACTATGACTTTTTCTGGCCTATTTTGAAGCCTTACTATACTATGACTTTTTTTGGCCTATTTTGAAGCCTTACTATACTATGACCATTTTTATGACTTTTTGACGCCATACTATACTATGACTTTTTTTGGCCTATTTTGAAGCCTTACTATACTATGACCATTTTTATGACATTTTGAGGCCATACTATACTATGACTTTTTTTGGCCTATTTTGAAGCCTTACTATACTATGACCATTTTTATGACTTTTTGAGGCCATACTATACTATGACTTTTTTTGACCATTTTGAAGCCTTACTATACTATGACCATTTTTATGACTTTTTGAGGCCATACTATACTATGACTTTTTTTGACCATTTTGAAGCCTTACTATACTACGACCATACTATACTATGACTTTTTGAGGACATACTATAGTATGACTTTTTTTGGCCTATCTTGTAGCCTTACTATACTATGACCATTTTTATGACTTTTTGAGGCCATACTATACTATGACTTTTTTTGACCATTTTGAAGCCTTACTATACTATGACCATACTATACTATGACTTTTTGAGGCCATACTATACTATGACTTTTTTTGGCCTATTTTGTAGCCTTACTATACTATGACAATTTTTATGACATTTTGAGGCCATACTAAAGTATGACTTTTTTTGGCCTATTTTGAAGCCTTACTATACTATGACCATTTTTATGACATTTTGAGGCCATACTATACTATGATTTTGTATGGCCTATTTTGAAGCCTTACTATACTATGACCATTTTTATGACTTTTTGAGGCCATACTATACTATGACTTTTTTTGACCATTTTGAAGCCTTACTATACTATGACCATACTATACTATGACTTTTTTTGACCATTTTGAAGCCTTACTATACTATGACTTTTTTTGACCATTTTGAAGCCTTACTATACTATGACCATTTTTATGACTTTTTGAGGCCATACTATACTATGACTTTTTTTGACCATTTTGAAGCCTTACTATACTATGACTTTTTTTGGCCTATTTTGAAGCCTTACTATACTATGACCATACTATACTATGACTTTTTGAGGACATACTATACTATGACTTTTTTTGACCATTTTGAAGCCTTACTATACTATGACTTTTTTTGGCCTATTTTGAAGCCTTACTATTCTATGACCATACTATACTATGACTTTTTGAGGCCATACTATAGTATGACTTTTTTTGGCCTATTTTGAAGCCTTACTATACTATGACCATTTTTATGACATTTTGAGGCCATACTATACTGTGACTTTTTTTGGCCTATTTTGAAGCCTTACTATACTATGACCATTTTTATGACATTTTGAGGCCATACTAAAGTATGACTTTTTTTGGCCTATTTTGAAGCCTTACTATACTATGACCATTTTTATGACATTTTGAGGCCATACTATACTATGACTTTTTTTGGCCTATTTTGAAGCCTTAAAAGTCATAGTATAGTATGGCGTCAAAAAGTCATAAAAATGGTCATAGTATAGTAAGGCTTCAAAATAGGCCAAAAAAAGTCATAGTATAGTATGACCATTTTTATGACTTTTTGACGCCATACTATACTATGACTTTTTTTGGCCTATTTTGAAGCCTTACTATACTATGACCATTTTTATGACATTTTGAGGCCATACTATACTATGACTTTTTTTGGCCTATTTTGAAGCCTTACTATACTATGACTTTTTTTGGCCTATTTTGAAGCCTTACTATACTATGACCATTTTTATGACATTTTGAGGCCATACTATACTGTGACTTTTTTTGGCCTATTTTGAAGCCTTACTATACTATGACTTTTTTTGGCCTATTTTGAGGCCTTACTATACTATGACCATTTTTATGACATTTTGAGGCCATACTATACTATGACTTTTTCTGGCCTATTTTGAAGCCTTACTATACTATGACTTTTTTTGGCCTATTTTGAAGCCTTACTATACTATGACCATTTTTATGACTTTTTGACGCCATACTATACTATGACTTTTTTTGGCCTATTTTGAAGCCTTACTATACTATGACCATTTTTATGACATTTTGAGGCCATACTATACTATGACTTTTTTTGGCCTATTTTGAAGCCTTACTATACTATGACCTTTTTTGGCCTATTTTGAAGCCTTACTATACTATGACCATACTATACTATGACTTTTTGAGGACATACTATACTATGACTTTTTTTGACCATTTTGAAGCCTTACTATACTATGACTTTTTTTGGCCTATTTTGAAGCCTTACTATTCTATGACCATACTATACTATGACTTTTTGAGGCCATACTATACTATGACTTTTTTTGGCCTATTTTGAAGCCTTACTATACTATGACCATTTTTATGACATTTTGAGGCCATACTATACTGTGACTTTTTTTGGCCTATTTTGAAGCCTTACTATACTATGACTTTTTTTGGCCTATTTTGAGGCCTTACTATACTATGACCATTTTTATGACATTTTGAGGCCATACTATACTATGACTTTTTTTGGCCTATTTTGAAGCCTTACTATACTATGACCATTTTTATGACATTTTGAGGCCATACTAAAGTATGACTTTTTTTGGCCTATTTTGAAGCCTTACTATTCTATGACCATTTTTATGACTTTTTGAGGCCATAGTATACTATGACTTTTTTTGACCATTTTGAAGCCATACTATACTATGACTTTTTGAGGACATACTATACTATGACTTTTTTTGGCCTATTTTGAAGCCTTACTATACTATGACTTTTTTTGGCCTATTTTGAAGCCTTACTATACTATGACCATTTTTATGACATTTTGAGGCCATACTAAAGTATGACTTTTTTTGGCCTATTTTGAAGCCTTACTATACTATGACCATTTTTATGACATTTTGAGGCCATACTATACTATGACTTTTTTTGGCCTATTTTGAAGCCTTACTATACTATGACTTTTTTGGCCTATTTTGAAGCCTTACTATACTATGACCATTTTTATGACATTTTGAGGCCATACTATACTATGACTTTTTTTGGCCTATTTTGAAGCCTTACTATACTATGACCATTTTTATGACTTTTTGAGGCCATACTATACTATGACTTTTTTTGACCATTTTGAAGCCTTACTATACTATGACCATACTATACTATGACTTTTTGAGGACATACTATAGTATGACTTTTTTTGGCCTATCTTGTAGCCTTACTATACTATGACCATTTTTATGACTTTTTGAGGCCATACTATACTATGACTTTTTTTGACCATTTTGAAGCCTTACTATACTATGACCATACTATACTATGACTTTTTGAGGCCATACTATACTATGACTTTTTTTGGCCTATTTTGAAGCCTTACTATACTATGACTTTTTTTGGCCTATTTTGAAGCCTTACTATACTATGACCATTTTTATGACATTTTGAGGCCATACTAAAGTATGACTTTTTTTGGCCTATTTTGAAGCCTTACTATACTATGACCATTTTTATGACATTTTGAGGCCATACTATACTATGACTTTTTTTGGCCTATTTTGAAGCCTTACTATACTATGACTTTTTTGGCCTATTTTGAAGCCTTACTATACTATGACCATTTTTATGACATTTTGAGGCCATACTATACTATGACTTTTTTTGGCCTATTTTGAAGCCTTACTATACTATGACCATTTTTATGACTTTTTGAGGCCATACTATACTATGACTTTTTTTGACCATTTTGAAGCCTTACTATACTATGACCATACTATACTATGACTTTTTGAGGACATACTATAGTATGACTTTTTTTGGCCTATCTTGTAGCCTTACTATACTATGACCATTTTTATGACTTTTTGAGGCCATACTATACTATGACTTTTTTTGACCATTTTGAAGCCTTACTATACTATGACCATACTATACTATGACTTTTTGAGGCCATACTATACTATGACTTTTTTTGGCCTATTTTGAAGCCTTACTATACTATGACCATTTTTATGACATTTTGAGGCCATACTATACTATGACTTTTTTTGGCCTATTTTGAAGCCTTACTATACTATGACCATTTTTATGACATTTTGAAGCCATACTAAAGTATGACTTTTTTTGGCCTATTTTGAAGCCTTACTATACTATGACCATTTTTATGACATTTTGAGGCCATACTAAAGTATGACTTTTTTTGGCCTATTTTGAAGCCTTACTATACTATGACCATTTTTATGACATTTTGAGGCCTTACTATACTATGACTTTTTTTGGCCTATTTTGAAGCCTTACTATACTATGACTTTTTTTGGCCTATTTTGAAGCCTTAATATACTATGACCATACTATACTATGACTTTTTGAGGACATACTATAGTATGACTTTTTTTGGCCTATCTTGTAGCCTTACTATACTATGACCATTTTTATGACTTTTTGAGGCCATACTATACTATGACTTTTTTTGACCATTTTGAAGCCTTACTATACTATGACTTTTTTTGGCCTATTTTGAAGCCTTACTATACTATGACCATTTTTATGACATTTTGAGGCCATACTATACTGTGACTTTTTTTGGCCTATTTTGAAGCCTTACTATACTATGACTTTTTTTGGCCTATTTTGAGGCCTTACTATACTATGACCATTTTTATGACATTTTGAGGCCATACTATACTATGACTTTTTCTGGCCTATTTTGAAGCCTTACTATACTATGACTTTTTTTGGCCTATTTTGAAGCCTTACTATACTATGACCATTTTTATGACTTTTTGACGCCATACTATACTATGACTTTTTTTGGCCTATTTTGAAGCCTTACTATACTATGACCATTTTTATGACATTTTGAGGCCATACTATACTATGACTTTTTTTGGCCTATTTTGAAGCCTTACTATACTATGACCTTTTTTGGCCTATTTTGAAGCCTTACTATACTATGACCATACTATACTATGACTTTTTGAGGACATACTATACTATGACTTTTTTTGACCATTTTGAAGCCTTACTATACTATGACTTTTTTTGGCCTATTTTGAAGCCTTACTATTCTATGACCATACTATACTATGACTTTTTGAGGCCATACTATACTATGACTTTTTTTGGCCTATTTTGAAGCCTTACTATACTATGACCATTTTTATGACATTTTGAGGCCATACTATACTGTGACTTTTTTTGGCCTATTTTGAAGCCTTACTATACTATGACTTTTTTTGGCCTATTTTGAGGCCTTACTATACTATGACCATTTTTATGACATTTTGAGGCCATACTATACTATGACTTTTTTTGGCCTATTTTGAAGCCTTACTATACTATGACCATTTTTATGACATTTTGAGGCCATACTAAAGTATGACTTTTTTTGGCCTATTTTGAAGCCTTACTATTCTATGACCATTTTTATGACTTTTTGAGGCCATAGTATACTATGACTTTTTTTGACCATTTTGAAGCCATACTATACTATGACTTTTTGAGGACATACTATACTATGACTTTTTTTGGCCTATTTTGAAGCCTTACTATACTATGACTTTTTTTGGCCTATTTTGAAGCCTTACTATACTATGACCATTTTTATGACATTTTGAGGCCATACTAAAGTATGACTTTTTTTGGCCTATTTTGAAGCCTTACTATACTATGACCATTTTTATGACATTTTGAGGCCATACTATACTATGACTTTTTTTGGCCTATTTTGAAGCCTTACTATACTATGACTTTTTTGGCCTATTTTGAAGCCTTACTATACTATGACCATTTTTATGACATTTTGAGGCCATACTATACTATGACTTTTTTTGGCCTATTTTGAAGCCTTACTATACTATGACCATTTTTATGACTTTTTGAGGCCATACTATACTATGACTTTTTTTGACCATTTTGAAGCCTTACTATACTATGACCATACTATACTATGACTTTTTGAGGACATACTATAGTATGACTTTTTTTGGCCTATCTTGTAGCCTTACTATACTATGACCATTTTTATGACTTTTTGAGGCCATACTATACTATGACTTTTTTTGACCATTTTGAAGCCTTACTATACTATGACCATACTATACTATGACTTTTTGAGGCCATACTATACTATGACTTTTTTTGGCCTATTTTGAAGCCTTACTATACTATGACTTTTTTTGGCCTATTTTGAAGCCTTACTATACTATGACCATTTTTATGACATTTTGAGGCCATACTAAAGTATGACTTTTTTTGGCCTATTTTGAAGCCTTACTATACTATGACCATTTTTATGACATTTTGAGGCCATACTATACTATGACTTTTTTTGGCCTATTTTGAAGCCTTACTATACTATGACTTTTTTGGCCTATTTTGAAGCCTTACTATACTATGACCATTTTTATGACATTTTGAGGCCATACTATACTATGACTTTTTTTGGCCTATTTTGAAGCCTTACTATACTATGACCATTTTTATGACTTTTTGAGGCCATACTATACTATGACTTTTTTTGACCATTTTGAAGCCTTACTATACTATGACCATACTATACTATGACTTTTTGAGGACATACTATAGTATGACTTTTTTTGGCCTATCTTGTAGCCTTACTATACTATGACCATTTTTATGACTTTTTGAGGCCATACTATACTATGACTTTTTTTGACCATTTTGAAGCCTTACTATACTATGACCATACTATACTATGACTTTTTGAGGCCATACTATACTATGACTTTTTTTGGCCTATTTTGAAGCCTTACTATACTATGACCATTTTTATGACATTTTGAGGCCATACTATACTATGACTTTTTTTGGCCTATTTTGAAGCCTTACTATACTATGACCATTTTTATGACATTTTGAAGCCATACTAAAGTATGACTTTTTTTGGCCTATTTTGAAGCCTTACTATACTATGACCATTTTTATGACATTTTGAGGCCATACTAAAGTATGACTTTTTTTGGCCTATTTTGAAGCCTTACTATACTATGACCATTTTTATGACATTTTGAGGCCTTACTATACTATGACTTTTTTTTGGCCTATTTTGAAGCCTTACTATACTATGACTTTTTTTGGCCTATTTTGAAGCCTTAATATACTATGACCATACTATACTATGACTTTTTGAGGACATACTATAGTATGACTTTTTTTGGCCTATCTTGTAGCCTTACTATACTATGACCATTTTTATGACTTTTTGAGGCCATACTATACTATGACTTTTTTTGACCATTTTGAAGCCTTACTATACTATGACCATTTTTTGGCCTATTTTGAAGCCTTAATATACTATGACCATACTATACTATGACTTTTTGAGGACATACTATAGTATGACTTTTTTTGGCCTATCTTGTAGCCTTACTATACTATGACCATTTTTATGACTTTTTGAGGCCATACTATACTATGACTTTTTTTGACCATGTTGAAGCCTTACTATACTATGACTTTTTTTGGCCTATTTTGAAGCCTTACTATACTATGACCATACTATACTATGACTTTTTGAGGACATACTATACTATGACTTTTTTTGACCATTTTGAAGCCTTACTATACTATGACTTTTTTTGGCCTATTTTGAAGCCTTACTATACTATGACCATACTATACTATGACTTTTTGAGGCCATACTATACTATGACTTTTTTTGGCCTATTTTGAAGCCTTACTATACTATGACCATTTTTATGACATTTTGAGGCCATACTATACTGTGACTTTTTTTGGCCTATTTTGAAGCCTTACTATACTATGACTTTTTTTGGCCTATTTTGAAGCCTTACTATACTATGACCATTTTTATGACATTTTAAGGCCATACTAAAGTATGACTTTTTTTGGCCTATTTTGAAGCCTTACTATACTATGACCATTTTTATGACTTTTTGAGGCCATAGTATACTATGACTTTTTTTGACCATTTTGAAGCCATACTATACTATGACTTTTTGAGGACATACTATAGTATGACTTTTTTTGGCCTATCTTGTAGCCTTACTATACTATGACCATTTTTATGACATTTTGAGGCCATACTATACTGTGACTTTTTTTGGCCTATTTTGAAGCCTTACTATACTATGACTTTTTTTGGCCTATTTTGAGGCCTTACTATACTATGACCATTTTTTATGACATTTTGAGGCCATACTATACTATGACTTTTTTTGGCCTATTTTGAAGCCTTACTATACTATGACCATTTTTATGACATTTTGAGGCCATACTAAAGTATGACTTTTTTTGGCCTATTTTGAAGCCTTACTATACTATGACCATTTTTATTACTTTTTGAGGCCATAGTATACTATGACTTTTTTTGACCATTTTGAAGCCATACTATACTATGACTTTTTGAGGACATACTATAGTATGACTTTTTTTGGCCTATCTTGTAGCCTTACTATACTATGACCATTTTTATGACATTTTGAGGCCATACTATACTGTGACTTTTTTTGGCGTATTTTGAAGCCTTACTATACTATGACTTTTTTTGGCCTATTTTGAGGCCTTACTATACTATGACCATTTTTATGACATTTTGAGGCCATACTATACTATGACCTTTTTGACCATTTTGAAGCCTTACTATACTATGACTTTTTTTGAACTATTTTGAAGCCTAACTATACTATGACCATACTATACTATGACTTTTTGAGGCCATACTATACTATGACTTTTTCTGGCCTATTTTGAAGCCTTACTATACTATGACTTTTTTTGGCCTATTTTGAAGCCTTACTATACTATGACCATTTTTATGACTTTTTGACGCCATACTATACTATGACTTTTTTTGGCCTATTTTGAAGCCTTACTATACTATGACCATTTTTATGACTTTTTGAGGCCATACTATACTATGACTTTTTTTGACCATTTTGAAGCCTTACTATACTATGACTTTTTTTGGCCTATTTTGAAGCCTTACTATACTATGACCATTTTTATGACATTTTGAGGCCATACTATACTGTGACTTTTTTTGGCCTATTTTGAAGCCTTACTATACTATGACTTTTTTTGGCCTATTTTGAGGCCTTACTATACTATGACCATTTTTATGACATTTTGAGGCCATACTATACTGTGACTTTTTTTGGCCTATTTTGAAGCCTTACTATACTATGACTTTTTTTGGCCTATTTTGAGGCCTTACTATACTATGACCATTTTTATGACATTTTGAGGCCATACTATACTATGACTTTTTCTGGCCTATTTTGAAGCCTTACTATACTATGACTTTTTTTGGCCTATTTTGAAGCCTTACTATACTATGACCATTTTTATGACTTTTTGACGCCATACTATACTATGACTTTTTTTGGCCTATTTTGAAGCCTTACTATACTATGACCATTTTTATGACATTTTGAGGCCATACTATACTATGACTTTTTTTGGCCTATTTTGAAGCCTTACTATACTATGACCTTTTTTGGCCTATTTTGAAGCCTTACTATACTATGACCATACTATACTATGACTTTTTGAGGACATACTATACTATGACTTTTTTTGACCATTTTGAAGCCTTACTATACTATGACTTTTTTTGGCCTATTTTGAAGCCTTACTATTCTATGACCATACTATACTATGACTTTTTGAGGCCATACTATACTATGACTTTTTTTGGCCTATTTTGAAGCCTTACTATACTATGACCATTTTTATGACATTTTGAGGCCATACTATACTGTGACTTTTTTTGGCCTATTTTGAAGCCTTACTATACTATGACTTTTTTTGGCCTATTTTGAGGCCTTACTATACTATGACCATTTTTATGACATTTTGAGGCCATACTATACTATGACTTTTTTTGGCCTATTTTGAAGCCTTACTATACTATGACCATTTTTATGACATTTTGAGGCCATACTAAAGTATGACTTTTTTTGGCCTATTTTGAAGCCTTACTATTCTATGACCATTTTTATGACTTTTTGAGGCCATAGTATACTATGACTTTTTTTGACCATTTTGAAGCCATACTATACTATGACTTTTTGAGGACATACTATAGTATGACTTTTTTTGGCCTATTTTGAAGCCTTACTATACTATGACTTTTTTTGGCCTATTTTGAAGCCTTACTATACTATGACCATTTTTATGACATTTTGAGGCCATACTAAAGTATGACTTTTTTTGGCCTATTTTGAAGCCTTACTATACTATGACCATTTTTATGACATTTTGAGGCCATACTATACTATGACTTTTTTTGGCCTATTTTGAAGCCTTACTATACTATGACTTTTTTGGCCTATTTTGAAGCCTTACTATACTATGACCATTTTTATGACATTTTGAGGCCATACTATACTATGACTTTTTTTGGCCTATTTTGAAGCCTTACTATACTATGACCATTTTTATGACTTTTTGAGGCCATACTATACTATGACTTTTTTTGACCATTTTGAAGCCTTACTATACTATGACCATACTATACTATGACTTTTTGAGGACATACTATAGTATGACTTTTTTTGGCCTATCTTGTAGCCTTACTATACTATGACCATTTTTATGACTTTTTGAGGCCATACTATACTATGACTTTTTTTGACCATTTTGAAGCCTTACTATACTATGACCATACTATACTATGACTTTTTGAGGCCATACTATACTATGACTTTTTTTGGCCTATTTTGAAGCCTTACTATACTATGACTTTTTTTGGCCTATTTTGAAGCCTTACTATACTATGACCATTTTTATGACATTTTGAGGCCATACTAAAGTATGACTTTTTTTGGCCTATTTTGAAGCCTTACTATACTATGACCATTTTTATGACATTTTGAGGCCATACTATACTATGACTTTTTTTGGCCTATTTTGAAGCCTTACTATACTATGACTTTTTTGGCCTATTTTGAAGCCTTACTATACTATGACCATTTTTATGACATTTTGAGGCCATACTATACTATGACTTTTTTTGGCCTATTTTGAAGCCTTACTATACTATGACCATTTTTATGACTTTTTGAGGCCATACTATACTATGACTTTTTTTGACCATTTTGAAGCCTTACTATACTATGACCATACTATACTATGACTTTTTGAGGACATACTATAGTATGACTTTTTTTGGCCTATCTTGTAGCCTTACTATACTATGACCATTTTTATGACTTTTTGAGGCCATACTATACTATGACTTTTTTTGACCATTTTGAAGCCTTACTATACTATGACCATACTATACTATGACTTTTTGAGGCCATACTATACTATGACTTTTTTTGGCCTATTTTGAAGCCTTACTATACTATGACCATTTTTATGACATTTTGAGGCCATACTATACTATGACTTTTTTTGGCCTATTTTGAAGCCTTACTATACTATGACCATTTTTATGACATTTTGAAGCCATACTAAAGTATGACTTTTTTTGGCCTATTTTGAAGCCTTACTATACTATGACCATTTTTATGACATTTTGAGGCCATACTAAAGTATGACTTTTTTTGGCCTATTTTGAAGCCTTACTATACTATGACCATTTTTATGACATTTTGAGGCCTTACTATACTATGACTTTTTTTTGGCCTATTTTGAAGCCTTACTATACTATGACTTTTTTTGGCCTATTTTGAAGCCTTAATATACTATGACCATACTATACTATGACTTTTTGAGGACATACTATAGTATGACTTTTTTTGGCCTATCTTGTAGCCTTACTATACTATGACCATTTTTATGACTTTTTGAGGCCATACTATACTATGACTTTTTTTTGACCATTTTGAAGCCTTACTATACTATGACCATTTTTTGGCCTATTTTGAAGCCTTAATATACTATGACCATACTATACTATGACTTTTTGAGGACATACTATAGTATGACTTTTTTTGGCCTATCTTGTAGCCTTACTATACTATGACCATTTTTATGACTTTTTGAGGCCATACTATACTATGACTTTTTTTGACCATGTTGAAGCCTTACTATACTATGACTTTTTTTGGCCTATTTTGAAGCCTTACTATACTATGACCATACTATACTATGACTTTTTGAGGACATACTATACTATGACTTTTTTTGACCATTTTGAAGCCTTACTATACTATGACTTTTTTTGGCCTATTTTGAAGCCTTACTATACTATGACCATACTATACTATGACTTTTTGAGGCCATACTATACTATGACTTTTTTTGGCCTATTTTGAAGCCTTACTATACTATGACCATTTTTATGACATTTTGAGGCCATACTATACTGTGACTTTTTTTGGCCTATTTTGAAGCCTTACTATACTATGACTTTTTTTGGCCTATTTTGAAGCCTTACTATACTATGACCATTTTTATGACATTTTAAGGCCATACTAAAGTATGACTTTTTTTGGCCTATTTTGAAGCCTTACTATACTATGACCATTTTTATGACTTTTTGAGGCCATAGTATACTATGACTTTTTTTGACCATTTTGAAGCCATACTATACTATGACTTTTTGAGGACATACTATAGTATGACTTTTTTTGGCCTATCTTGTAGCCTTACTATACTATGACCATTTTTATGACATTTTGAGGCCATACTATACTGTGACTTTTTTTGGCCTATTTTGAAGCCTTACTATACTATGACTTTTTTTGGCCTATTTTGAGGCCTTACTATACTATGACCATTTTTTATGACATTTTGAGGCCATACTATACTATGACTTTTTTTGGCCTATTTTGAAGCCTTACTATACTATGACCATTTTTATGACATTTTGAGGCCATACTAAAGTATGACTTTTTTTGGCCTATTTTGAAGCCTTACTATACTATGACCATTTTTATTACTTTTTGAGGCCATAGTATACTATGACTTTTTTTGACCATTTTGAAGCCATACTATACTATGACTTTTTGAGGACATACTATAGTATGACTTTTTTTGGCCTATCTTGTAGCCTTACTATACTATGACCATTTTTATGACATTTTGAGGCCATACTATACTGTGACTTTTTTTGGCGTATTTTGAAGCCTTACTATACTATGACTTTTTTTGGCCTATTTTGAGGCCTTACTATACTATGACCATTTTTATGACATTTTGAGGCCATACTATACTATGACCTTTTTGACCATTTTGAAGCCTTACTATACTATGACTTTTTTTGAACTATTTTGAAGCCTAACTATACTATGACCATACTATACTATGACTTTTTGAGGCCATACTATACTATGACTTTTTCTGGCCTATTTTGAAGCCTTACTATACTATGACTTTTTTTGGCCTATTTTGAAGCCTTACTATACTATGACCATTTTTATGACTTTTTGACGCCATACTATACTATGACTTTTTTTGGCCTATTTTGAAGCCTTACTATACTATGACCATTTTTATGACATTTTGAGGCCATACTATACTATGACTTTTTTTGGCCTATTTTGAAGCCTTACTATACTATGACCATTTTTATGACTTTTTGAGGCCATACTATACTATGACTTTTTTTGACCATTTTGAAGCCTTACTATACTATGACCATTTTTATGACTTTTTGAGGCCATACTATACTATGACTTTTTTTGACCATTTTGAAGCCTTACTATACTATGACTTTTCTTGGCCTATTTTGAAGCCTTACTATACTATGACCTTTTTGACCATTTTGAAGCCTTACTATACTATGACTTTTTTTGAACTATTTTGAAGCCTAACTATACTATGACCATACTATACTATGACTTTTTTTGACCATTTTGAAGCCATACTATACTATGACTTTTTGAGGACATACTATACTATGACTTTTTTTGACCATTTTGAAGCCTTACTATACTATGACCATACTATACTATGACTTTTTGAGGTCATACTATACTATGACTTTTTTTGGCCTATTTTGAAGCCTTACTATACTATGACCATTTTTATGACATTTTGAGGCCATACTATACTATGACTTTTTTTGGCCTATTTTGAAGCCTTACTATACTATGACCATTTTTATGACATTTTGAGGCCATACTATACTGTGACTTTTTTGGCCTATTTTGAAGCCTTACTATACTATGACCATTTTTATGACATTTTGAGGCCATACTATACTATGACTTTTTATGGCCTATTTTGAAGCCTTACTATACTATGACCATTTTTATGACTTTTTGAGGCCATACTATACTATGACTTTTTTTGGCCTATTTTGAAGCCTTACTGTACTATGACCATA
This sequence comes from Toxotes jaculatrix, assembly GCF_017976425.1. Classification (NCBI taxonomy): domain Eukaryota; kingdom Metazoa; phylum Chordata; class Actinopteri; family Toxotidae; genus Toxotes; species Toxotes jaculatrix. Next base: position 26,064,789 of record NC_054399.1, read on the forward strand.
CTATACTATGACTTTTTGAGGCCATACTATACTATGACTTTTTTTGGCCTATTTTGAAGCCTTACTATACTATGACTTTTTTTGGCCTATTTTGAAGCCTTACTATACTATGACCATACTATACTATGACTTTTTGAGGCCATACTATACTATGACTTTTTTTGGCCTATTTTGAAGCCTTACTATACTATGACTTTTTTTGGCCTATTTTGAAGCCTTACTATACTATGACCATTTTTATGACATTTTGAGGCCATACTATACTATGACTTTTTTTTGGCCTATTTTGAAGCCTTACTATACTATGACCATTTTTATGACTTTTTGAGGCCTTACTATACTATGACTTTTTTTGGCCTATTTTGAAGCCTTACTATACTATGACCATTTTTATGACATTTTGAGGCCATACTATACTATGACTTTTTTTGGCCTATTTTGAAGCCTTACTATACTATGACCATTTTTATGACATTTTGAGGCCATACTATACTATGACTTTTTTGGCCTATTTTGAAGCCTTACTATACTATGACCATTTTTATGACATTTTGAGGCCATACTATACTATGACTTTTTATGGCCTATTTTGAAGCCTTACTATACTATGACCATTTTTATGACTTTTTGAGGCCATACTATACTATGACTTTTTTTGACCATTTTGAAGCCTTACTATACTATGACTTCTTTTGGCCTATTTTGAAGCCTTACTATACTATGACCATACTATACTATGACTTTTTGAGGCCATACTATACTATGACTTTTTTTTGGCCTATTTTGAAGCCTTACTATACTATGACCATTTTTATGACTTTTTGAGGCCTTACTATACTATGACTTTTTTTGGCCTATTTTGAAGCCTTACTATACTATGACCATTTTTATGACATTTTGAGGCCATACTATACTATGACTTTTTTTTGGCCTATTTTGAAGCCTTACTATACTATGAACATTTTTATGACATTTTGAGGCCATACTATACTATGACTTTTTTTGGCCTATTTTGAAGCCTTACTATACTATGACCATTTTTATGACATTTTGAGGCCATACTATACTATGACTTTTTTTGGCCTATTTTGAAGCCTTACTATACTATGACCATTTTTATGACATTTTGAGGCCATACTAAAGTATGACTTTTTTTGGCCTATTTTGAAGCCTTACTATACTATGACCATTTTTATGACATTTTGAGGCCATACTAAAGTATGACTTTTTATGGCCTATTTTGAAGCCTTACTATACTATGACCATTTTTATGATTTTTTGAGGCCATACTATACTATGACTTTTTTTGACCATTTTGAAGCCTTACTATACTATGACTTTTGTTGGCCTATTTTGAAGCCTTACTATACTATGACCATACTATACTATGACTTTTTGAGGACATACTATACTATGACTTTTTTTGACCATTTTGAAGCCTTACTATACTATGACTTTTTTTGGCCTATTTTGAAGCCTTACTATACTATGACCATACTATACTATGACTTTTTGAGGCCATACTATACTATGACTTTTTTTGGCCTATTTTGAAGCCTTACTATACTATGACTTTTTTTGGCCTATTTTGAAGCCTTACTATACTATGACCATTTTATGACATTTTGAGGCCATACTATACTATGACTTTTTTTGGCCTATTTTGAAGCCTTACTATACTATGAGCATTTTTATGACATTTTGAGGCCATACTAAAGTATGACTTTTTTTGGCCTATTTTGAAGCCTTACTATACTATTACCATTTTTATGACATTTTGAGGCCATACTAAAGTATGACTTTTTTTTGGCCTATTTTGAAGCCTTACTATACTATGACCATTTTTATGACATTTTGAGGCCATACTATACTATGACTTTTTTTGGCCTATTTTGAAGCCTTACTATACTATGACCATTTTTATGACATTTTGAGGCCATACTATACTATGACTTTTTTTGGCCTATTTTGAAGCCTTACTATACTATGACCATTTTTATGACTTTTTGAGGCCATACTATACTATGACCTTTTTGACCATTTTGAAGCCTTACTATACTATGACTTTTTTTGAACTATTTTGAAGCCTTACTATACTATGACCATACTATACTATGACTTTTTGAGGCCATACTAATGACTTTTTCTGGCCTATTTTGAAGCCTTACTATACTATGACCATTTTTATGACTTTTTGAGGCCTTACTATACTATGACTTTTTTTGGCCTATTTTGAAGCCTTACTATACTATGACCATTTTTATGACTTTTTGAGGCCATACTATACTATGACTTTTTTTGACCATTTTGAAGCCTTACTATACTATGACCATACTATACTATGACTTTTTGAGGCCATACTATACTATGACTTTTTTTGGCCTATTTTGAAGCCTTACTATACTATGACCATTTTTATGACATTTTGAGGCCATACTAAAGTATGACTTTTTATGGCCTATTTTGAAGCCTTACTATACTATGACCATTTTTATGATTTTTTGAGGCCATACTATACTATGACTTTTTTTGACCATTTTGAAGCCTTACTATACTATGACTTTTGTTGGCCTATTTTGAAGCCTTACTATACTATGACCATACTATACTATGACTTTTTGAGGACATACTATACTATGACTTTTTTTGACCATTTTGAAGCCTTACTATACTATGACTTTTTTTGGCCTATTTTGAAGCCTTACTATACTATGACCATACTATACTATGACTTTTTGAGGACATACTATAGTATGACTTTTTTTGGCCTATCTTGTAGCCTTACTATACTATGACCATTTTTATGACTTTTTGAGGCCATACTATACTATGACTTTTTTTGGCCTATTTTGAAGCCTTACTATACTATGACCATTTTTATGACATTTTGAGGCCATACTATACTATGACCTTTTTGACCATTTTGAAGCCTTACTATACTATGACTTTTTTTGAACTATTTTGAAGCCTTACTATACTATGACCATACTATACTATGACTTTTTGAGGCCATACTATACTATGACTTTTTCTGGCCTATTTTGAAGCCTTACTATACTATGACTTTTTTTGGCCTATTTTGAAGCCTTACTATACTATGACCATTTTTATGACTTTTTGACGCCATACTATACTATGACTTTTTTTGGCCTATTTTGAAGCCTTACTATACTATGACCATTTTTATGACATTTTGAGGCCATACTATACTATGACTTTTTTTGGCCTATTTTGAAGCCTTACTATACTATGACCATTTTTATGACATTTTGAGGCCATACTAAAGTATGACTTTTTTTGGCCTATTTTGAAGCCTTACTATACTATGACCATTTTTATGACATTTTGAGGCCATACTATACTATGACTTTTTTTGGCCTATTTTGAAGCCTTACTATACTATGACCATTTTTATGACTTTTTGAGGCCATACTATACTATGACTTTTTTTGACCATTTTGAAGCCTTACTATACTATGACCATTTTTATGACATTTTGAGGCCATACTATACTATGACTTTTTTGGCCTATTTTGAAGCCTTACTATACTATGACCATTTTTATGACATTTTGAGGCCATACTATACTATGACTTTTTTTGGCCTATTTTGAAGCCTTACTATACTATGACCATTTTTATGACATTTTGAAGCCATACTAAAGTATGACTTTTTTTGGCCTATTTTGAAGCCTTACTATACTATGACCATTTTTATGACATTTTGAGGCCATACTAAAGTATGACTTTTTTTGGCCTATTTTGAAGCCTTACTATACTATGACCATTTTTATGACATTTTGAGGCCTTACTATACTATGACTTTTTTTGGCCTATTTTGAAGCCTTACTATACTATGACCATTTTTATGACTTTTTGAGGCCATACTATACTATGACTTTTTTTGGCCTATTTTGAAGCCTTACTATACTATGACCATTTTTATGACATTTTGAGGCCATACTATACTATGACTTTTTATGGCCTATTTTGAAGCCTTACTATACTATGACCATTTTTATGACTTTTTGAGGCCATACTATACTATGACCTTTTTGACCATTTTGAAGCCTTACTATACTATGACTTTTTTTGAACTATTTTGAAGCCTTACTATACTATGACCATACTATACTATGACTTTTTGAGGCCATACTATACTATGACTTTTTCTGGCCTATTTTGAAGCCTTACTATACTATGACTTTTTTTGGCCTATTTTGAAGCCTTACTATACTATGACCATTTTTATGACTTTTTGACGCCATACTATACTATGACTTTTTTTGGCCTATTTTGAAGCCTTACTATACTATGACCATTTTTATGACATTTTGAGGCCATACTATACTATGACTTTTTTTGGCCTATTTTGAAGCCTTACTATACTATGACCATTTTTATGACATTTTGAGGCCATACTAAAGTATGACTTTTTTTGGCCTATTTTGAAGCCTTACTATACTATGACCATTTTTATGACATTTTGAGGCCATACTATACTATGACTTTTTTTGGCCTATTTTGAAGCCTTACTATACTATGACCATTTTTATGACTTTTTGAGGCCATACTATACTATGACTTTTTTTGACCATTTTGAAGCCTTACTATACTATGACCATTTTTATGACATTTTGAGGCCATACTATACTATGACTTTTTTGGCCTATTTTGAAGCCTTACTATACTATGACCATTTTTATGACATTTTGAGGCCATACTATACTATGACTTTTTTTGGCCTATTTTGAAGCCTTACTATACTATGACCATTTTTATGACATTTTGAAGCCATACTAAAGTATGACTTTTTTTGGCCTATTTTGAAGCCTTACTATACTATGACCATTTTTATGACATTTTGAGGCCATACTAAAGTATGACTTTTTTTGGCCTATTTTGAAGCCTTACTATACTATGACCATTTTTATGACATTTTGAGGCCTTACTATACTATGACTTTTTTTGGCCTATTTTGAAGCCTTACTATACTATGACCATTTTTATGACTTTTTGAGGCCATACTATACTATGACTTTTTTTGGCCTATTTTGAAGCCTTACTATACTATGACCATTTTTATGACATTTTGAGGCCATACTATACTATGACTTTTTATGGCCTATTTTGAAGCCTTACTATACTATGACCATTTTTATGACTTTTTGAGGCCATACTATACTATGACCTTTTTGACCATTTTGAAGCCTTACTATACTATGACTTTTTTTGAACTATTTTGAAGCCTTACTATACTATGACCATACTATACTATGACTTTTTGAGGCCATACTATACTATGACTTTTTCTGGCCTATTTTGAAGCCTTACTATACTATGACTTTTTTTGGCCTATTTTGAAGCCTTACTATACTATGACCATTTTTATGACTTTTTGACGCCATACTATACTATGACTTTTTTTGGCCTATTTTGAAGCCTTACTATACTATGACCATTTTTATGACATTTTGAGGCCATACTATACTATGACTTTTTTTGGCCTATTTTGAAGCCTTACTATACTATGACCATTTTTATGACATTTTGAGGCCATACTAAAGTATGACTTTTTTTGGCCTATTTTGAAGCCTTACTATACTATGACCATTTTTATGACATTTTGAGGCCATACTATACTATGACTTTTTTTGGCCTATTTTGAAGCCTTACTATACTATGACCATTTTTATGACTTTTTGAGGCCATACTATACTATGACTTTTTTTGACCATTTTGAAGCCTTACTATACTATGACCATTTTTATGACATTTTGAGGCCATACTATACTATGACTTTTTTGGCCTATTTTGAAGCCTTACTATACTATGACCATTTTTATGACATTTTGAGGCCATACTATACTATGACTTTTTTTGGCCTATTTTGAAGCCTTACTATACTATGACCATTTTTATGACATTTTGAAGCCATACTAAAGTATGACTTTTTTTGGCCTATTTTGAAGCCTTACTATACTATGACCATTTTTATGACATTTTGAGGCCATACTAAAGTATGACTTTTTTTGGCCTATTTTGAAGCCTTACTATACTATGACCATTTTTATGACATTTTGAGGCCTTACTATACTATGACTTTTTTTGGCCTATTTTGAAGCCTTACTATACTATGACCATTTTTATGACTTTTTGAGGCCATACTATACTATGACTTTTTTTGACCATTTTGAAGCCTTACTATACTATGACCATACTATACTATGACTTTTTGAGGCCATACTATACTATGACTTTTTTTGGCCTATTTTGAAGCCTTACTATACTATGACCATTTTTATGACATTTTGAGGCCATACTATACTATGACTTTTTTTGGCCTATTTTGAAGCCTTACTATACTATGACCATTTTTATGACATTTTGAGGCCATACTAAAGTATGACTTTTTTTGGCCTATTTTGAAGCCTTACTATACTATGACCATTTTTATGACTTTTTGAGGCCATACTATACTATGACTTTTTTTGACCATTTTGAAGCCATACTATACTATGACTTTTTGAGGACATACTATAGTATGACTTTTTTTGGCCTATCTTGTAGCCTTACTATACTATGACCATTTTTATGACTTTTTGAGGCCATACTATACTATGACTTTTTTTGGCCTATTTTGAAGCCTTACTATACTATGACCATTTTTATGACATTTTGAGGCCATACTATACTATGACTTTTTATGGCCTATTTTGAAGCCTTACTATACTATGACCATTTTTATGACTTTTTGAGGCCATACTATACTATGACCTTTTTGACCATTTTGAAGCCTTACTATACTATGACTTTTTTTGAACTATTTTGAAGCCTTACTATACTATGACCATACTATACTATGACTTTTTGAGGCCATACTATACTATGACTTTTTCTGGCCTATTTTGAAGCCTTACTATACTATGACTTTTTTTGGCCTATTTTGAAGCCTTACTATACTATGACCATTTTTATGACATTTTGAGGCCATACTATACTATGACTTTTTATGGCCTATTTTGAAGCCTTACTATACTATGACCATTTTTATGACTTTTTGAGGCCATACTATACTATGACCTTTTTGACCATTTTGAAGCCTTACTATACTATGACTTTTTTTGAACTATTTTGAAGCCTTACTATACTATGACCATACTATACTATGACTTTTTGAGGCCATACTATACTATGACTTTTTCTGGCCTATTTTGAAGCCTTACTATACTATGACTTTTTTTGGCCTATTTTGAAGCCTTACTATACTATGACCATTTTTATGACTTTTTGACGCCATACTATACTATGACTTTTTTTGGCCTATTTTGAAGCCTTACTATACTATGACCATTTTTATGACATTTTGAGGCCATACTATACTATGACTTTTTTTGGCCTATTTTGAAGCCTTACTATACTATGACCATTTTTATGACATTTTGAGGCCATACTAAAGTATGACTTTTTTTGGCCTATTTTGAAGCCTTACTATACTATGACCATTTTTATGACATTTTGAGGCCATACTATACTATGACTTTTTTTGGCCTATTTTGAAGCCTTACTATACTATGACCATTTTTATGACTTTTTGAGGCCATACTATACTATGACTTTTTTTGACCATTTTGAAGCCTTACTATACTATGACCATTTTTATGACATTTTGAGGCCATACTATACTATGACTTTTTTGGCCTATTTTGAAGCCTTACTATACTATGACCATTTTTATGACATTTTGAGGCCATACTATACTATGACTTTTTTTGGCCTATTTTGAAGCCTTACTATACTATGACCATTTTTATGACATTTTGAAGCCATACTAAAGTATGACTTTTTTTGGCCTATTTTGAAGCCTTACTATACTATGACCATTTTTATGACATTTTGAGGCCATACTAAAGTATGACTTTTTTTGGCCTATTTTGAAGCCTTACTATACTATGACCATTTTTATGACATTTTGAGGCCTTACTATACTATGACTTTTTTTGGCCTATTTTGAAGCCTTACTATACTATGACCATTTTTATGACTTTTTGAGGCCATACTATACTATGACTTTTTTTGACCATTTTGAAGCCTTACTATACTACGACCATACTATACTATGACTTTTTTTGGCCTATTTTGAAGCCTTACTATACTATGACCATTTTTATGACATTTTGAGGCCATACTATACTATGACTTTTTTTGGCCTATTTTGAAGCCTTACTATACTATGACCATTTTTATGACATTTTGAGGCCATACTAAAGTATGACTTTTTTTGGCCTATTTTGAAGCCTTACTATACTATGACCATTTTTATGACTTTTTGAGGCCATACTATACTATGACTTTTTTTGACCATTTTGAAGCCATACTATACTATGACTTTTTGAGGACATACTATAGTATGACTTTTTTTGGCCTATCTTGTAGCCTTACTATACTATGACCATTTTTATGACTTTTTGAGGCCATACTATACTATGACTTTTTTTGGCCTATTTTGAAGCCTTACTATACTATGACCATTTTTATGACATTTTGAGGCCATACTATACTATGACTTTTTATGGCCTATTTTGAAGCCTTACTATACTATGACCATTTTTATGACTTTTTGAGGCCATACTATACTATGACCTTTTTGACCATTTTGAAGCCTTACTATACTATGACTTTTTTTGAACTATTTTGAAGCCTTACTATACTATGACCATACTATACTATGACTTTTTGAGGCCATACTATACTATGACTTTTTCTGGCCTATTTTGAAGCCTTACTATACTATGACTTTTTTTGGCCTATTTTGAAGCCTTACTATACTATGACCATTTTTATGACTTTTTGACGCCATACTATACTATGACTTTTTTTGGCCTATTTTGAAGCCTTACTATACTATGACCATTTTTATGACATTTTGAGGCCATACTATACTATGACTTTTTTTGGCCTATTTTGAAGCCTTACTATACTATGACCATTTTTATGACATTTTGAGGCCATACTAAAGTATGACTTTTTTTGGCCTATTTTGAAGCCTTACTATACTATGACCATTTTTATGACATTTTGAGGCCATACTATACTATGACTTTTTTTGGCCTATTTTGAAGCCTTACTATACTATGACCATTTTTATGACTTTTTGAGGCCATACTATACTATGACTTTTTTTGACCATTTTGAAGCCTTACTATACTACGACCATACTATACTATGACTTTTTGAGGACACACTATAGTATGACTTTTTTTGGCCTATCTTGTAGCCTTACTATACTATGACCATTTTTATGACTTTTTGAGGCCATACTATACTATGACTTTTTTTGACCATTTTGAAGCCTTACTATACTATGACCATACTATACTATGACTTTTTGAGGCCATACTATACTATGACTTTTTTTGGCCTATTTTGTAGCCTTACTATACTATGACCATTTTTATGACATTTTGAGGCCATACTATACTATGACTTTTTTTGGCCTATTTTGAAGCCTTACTATACTATGACCATTTTTATGACATTTTGAGGCCATACTAAAGTATGACTTTTTTTGGCCTATTTTGAAGCCTTACTATACTATGACCATTTTTATGACTTTTTGAGGCCATACTATACTATGACTTTTTTTGACCATTTTGAAGCCTTACTATACTATGACTTTTTTTGGCCTATTTTGAAGCCTTACTATACTATGACCATACTATACTATGACTTTTTGAGGCCATACTATACTATGACTTTTTTTGGCCTATTTTGAAGCCTTACTATACTATGACCATTTTTATGACATTTTGAGGCCTTACTATACTATGACTTTTTTTGGCCTATTTTGAAGCCTTACTATACTATGACCATTTTTATGACATTTTGAGGCCATACTATACTATGACTTTTTTTTTTACCATTTTGAAGCCTTACTATACTATGACCATACTATACTATGCCTTTTTGAGGCCATACTATACTATGACTTTTTTTGGCCTATTTTGAAGACTTACTATACTATGACCATACTATACTATGACTTTTTGAGGCCATACTATACTATGACTTTTTTTGGCCTATTTTGAAGCCTTACTATACTATGACCATTTTTATGACATTTTGAGGCCATACTAAAGTATGACTTTTTTTGGCCTATTTTGAAGCCTTACTATACTATGACCATTTTTATGACATTTTGAGGCCATACTATACTATGACTTTTTATGGCCTATTTTGAAGCCTTACTATACTATGACCATTTTTATGACATTTTGAGGCCATACTATACTATGACTTTTTATGGCCTATTTTGAAGCCTTACTATACTATGACCATTTTTATGACTTTTTGAGGCCATACTATACTATGACTTTTTTTGACCATTTTGAAGCCTTACTATACTATGACTTTTTTTGGCCTATTTTGAAGCTTTACTATACTATGACCATACTATACTATGACTTTTTGAGGCCATACTATACTATGACTTTTTTTGGCCTATTTTGAAGCCTTACTATACTATGACCATTTTTATGACTTTTTGAGGCCTTACTATACTATGACTTTTTTTGGCCTATTTTGAAGCCTTACTATACTATGACCATTTTTATGACTTTTTGAGGCCATACTATACTATGACTTTTTTTGACCATTTTGAAGCCTTACTATACTATGACCATACTATACTATGACTTTTTGAGGCCATACTATACTATGACTTTTTTTGGCCTATTTTGAAGCCTTACTATACTATGACCATTTTTATGACATTTTGAGGCCATACTATACTATGACTTTTTTTGGCCTATTTTGAAGCCTTACTATACTATGACCATTTTTATGACATTTTGAGGCCATACTAAAGTATGACTTTTTTTGGCCTATTTTGAAGCCTTACTATACTATGACCATTTTTATGACATTTTGAGGCCATACTATACTATGACTTTTTATGGCCTATTTTGAAGCCTTACTATACTATGACCAATTTTATGACTTTTTGAGGCCATACTATACTATGACTTTTTTTGACCATTTTGAAGCCATACTATACTATGACTTTTTTTGGCCTATTTTGAAGCCTTACTATACTATGACTTTTTTTGGCCTATTTTGAAGCCTTACTATACTATGACCATTTTTATGACATTTTGAGGCCATACTAAAGTATGACTTTTTTTGGCCTATTTTGAAGCCTTACTATACTATGACCATTTTTATGACTTTTTGAGGCCATACTATACTATGACTTTTTTTGACCATTTTGAAGCCATACTATACTATGACTTTTTGAGGACATACTATAGTATGACTTTTTTTGGCCTATCTTGTAGCCTTACTATACTATGACCATTTTTATGACTTTTTGAGGCCATACTATACTATGACTTTTTTTGGCCTATTTTGAAGCCTTACTATACTATGACCATTTTTATGACATTTTGAGGCCATACTATACTATGACTTTTTATGGCCTATTTTGAAGCCTTACTATACTATGACCATTTTTATGACTTTTTGAGGCCATACTATACTATGACCTTTTTGACCATTTTGAAGCCTTACTATACTATGACTTTTTTTGAACTATTTTGAAGCCTTACTATACTATGACCATACTATACTATGACTTTTTGAGGCCATACTATACTATGACTTTTTCTGGCCTATTTTGAAGCCTTACTATACTATGACTTTTTTTGGCCTATTTTGAAGCCTTACTATACTATGACCATTTTTATGACTTTTTGACGCCATACTATACTATGACTTTTTTTGGCCTATTTTGAAGCCTTACTATACTATGACCATTTTTATGACATTTTGAGGCCATACTATACTATGACTTTTTTTGGCCTATTTTGAAGCCTTACTATACTATGACCATTTTTATGACATTTTGAGGCCATACTAAAGTATGACTTTTTTTGGCCTATTTTGAAGCCTTACTATACTATGACCATTTTTATGACATTTTGAGGCCATACTATACTATGACTTTTTTTGGCCTATTTTGAAGCCTTACTATACTATGACCATTTTTATGACTTTTTGAGGCCATACTATACTATGACTTTTTTTGACCATTTTGAAGCCTTACTATACTATGACCATTTTTATGACATTTTGAGGCCATACTATACTATGACTTTTTTGGCCTATTTTGAAGCCTTACTATACTATGACCATTTTTATGACATTTTGAGGCCATACTATACTATGACTTTTTTTGGCCTATTTTGAAGCCTTACTATACTATGACCATTTTTATGACATTTTGAAGCCATACTAAAGTATGACTTTTTTTGGCCTATTTTGAAGCCTTACTATACTATGACCATTTTTATGACATTTTGAGGCCATACTAAAGTATGACTTTTTTTGGCCTATTTTGAAGCCTTACTATACTATGACCATTTTTATGACATTTTGAGGCCTTACTATACTATGACTTTTTTTGGCCTATTTTGAAGCCTTACTATACTATGACCATTTTTATGACTTTTTGAGGCCATACTATACTATGACTTTTTTTGGCCTATTTTGAAGCCTTACTATACTATGACCATTTTTATGACATTTTGAGGCCATACTATACTATGACTTTTTATGGCCTATTTTGAAGCCTTACTATACTATGACCATTTTTATGACTTTTTGAGGCCATACTATACTATGACCTTTTTGACCATTTTGAAGCCTTACTATACTATGACTTTTTTTGAACTATTTTGAAGCCTTACTATACTATGACCATACTATACTATGACTTTTTGAGGCCATACTATACTATGACTTTTTCTGGCCTATTTTGAAGCCTTACTATACTATGACTTTTTTTGGCCTATTTTGAAGCCTTACTATACTATGACCATTTTTATGACTTTTTGACGCCATACTATACTATGACTTTTTTTGGCCTATTTTGAAGCCTTACTATACTATGACCATTTTTATGACATTTTGAGGCCATACTATACTATGACTTTTTTTGGCCTATTTTGAAGCCTTACTATACTATGACCATTTTTATGACATTTTGAGGCCATACTAAAGTATGACTTTTTTTGGCCTATTTTGAAGCCTTACTATACTATGACCATTTTTATGACATTTTGAGGCCATACTATACTATGACTTTTTTTGGCCTATTTTGAAGCCTTACTATACTATGACCATTTTTATGACTTTTTGAGGCCATACTATACTATGACTTTTTTTGACCATTTTGAAGCCTTACTATACTATGACCATTTTTATGACATTTTGAGGCCATACTATACTATGACTTTTTTGGCCTATTTTGAAGCCTTACTATACTATGACCATTTTTATGACATTTTGAGGCCATACTATACTATGACTTTTTTTGGCCTATTTTGAAGCCTTACTATACTATGACCATTTTTATGACATTTTGAAGCCATACTAAAGTATGACTTTTTTTGGCCTATTTTGAAGCCTTACTATACTATGACCATTTTTATGACTTTTTGGGGCCATACTAAAGTATGACTTTTTTTGGCCTATTTTGAAGCCTTACTATACTATGACCATTTTTATGACATTTTGAGGCCTTACTATACTATGACTTTTTTTGGCCTATTTTGAAGCCTTACTATACTATGACCATTTTTATGACTTTTTGAGGCCATACTATACTATGACTTTTTTTGACCATTTTGAAGCCTTACTATACTATGACCATACTATACTATGACTTTTTGAGGCCATACTATACTATGACTTTTTTTGGCCTATTTTGAAGCCTTACTATACTATGACCATTTTTATGACATTTTGAGGCCATACTATACTATGACTTTTTTTGGCCTATTTTGAAGCCTTACTATACTATGACCATTTTTATGACATTTTGAGGCCATACTAAAGTATGACTTTTTTTGGCCTATTTTGAAGCCTTACTATACTATGACCATTTTTATGACTTTTTGAGGCCATACTATACTATGACTTTTTTTGACCATTTTGAAGCCATACTATACTATGACTTTTTGAGGACATACTATAGTATGACTTTTTTTGGCCTATCTTGTAGCCTTACTATACTATGACCATTTTTATGACTTTTTGAGGCCATACTATACTATGACTTTTTTTGGCCTATTTTGAAGCCTTACTATACTATGACCATTTTTATGACATTTTGAGGCCATACTATACTATGACTTTTTATGGCCTATTTTGAAGCCTTACTATACTATGACCATTTTTATGACTTTTTGAGGCCATACTATACTATGACCTTTTTGACCATTTTGAAGCCTTACTATACTATGACTTTTTTTGAACTATTTTGAAGCCTTACTATACTATGACCATACTATACTATGACTTTTTGAGGCCATACTATACTATGACTTTTTCTGGCCTATTTTGAAGCCTTACTATACTATGACCATTTTTATGACATTTTGAGGCCATACTATACTATGACTTTTTTTGGCCTATTTTGAAGCCTTACTATACTATGACCATTTTTATGACATTTTGAGGCCATACTAAAGTATGACTTTTTTTGGCCTATTTTGAAGCCTTACTATACTATGACCATTTTTATGACATTTTGAGGCCATACTATACTATGACTTTTTTTGGCCTATTTTGAAGCCTTACTATACTATGACCATTTTTATGACTTTTTGAGGCCATACTATACTATGACTTTTTTTGACCATTTTGAAGCCTTACTATACTACGACCATACTGTACTATGACTTTTTGAGGACATACTATAGTATGACTTTTTTTGGCCTATCTTGTAGCCTTACTATACTATGACCATTTTTATGACTTTTTGAGGCCATACTATACTATGACTTTTTTTGGCCTATTTTGAAGACTTACTATACTATGACCATACTATACTATGACTTTTTGAGGCCATACTATACTATGACTTTTTTTGGCCTATTTTGAAGCCTTACTATACTATGACCATTTTTATGACATTTTGAGGCCTTACTATACTATGACTTTTTTTGGCCTATTTTGAAGCCTTACTATACTATGACCATTTTTATGACATTTTGAGGCCATACTATACTATGACTTTTTTTGGCCTATTTTGAAGCCTTACTATACTATGACCATTTTTATGACATTTTGAGGCCATACTAAAGTATGACTTTTTTTGGCCTATTTTGAAGCCTTACTATACTATGACCATTTTTATGACATTTTGAGGCCATACTATACTATGACTTTTTATGGCCTATTTTGAAGCCTTACTATACTATGACCATTTTTATGACTTTTTGAGGCCATACTATACTATGACTTTTTTTGACCATTTTGAAGCCTTACTATACTATGACTTTTTTTGGCCTATTTTGAAGCCTTACTATACTATGACCATACTATACTATGACTTTTTGAGGCCATACTATACTATGACTTTTTTTGGCCTATTTTGAAGCCTTACTATATTATGACCATTTTTATGACTTTTTGAGGCCTTACTATACTATGACTTTTTTTGGCCTATTTTGAAGCCTTACTATACTATGACCATTTTTATGACTTTTTGAGGCCATACTATACTATGACTTTTTTTGACCATTTTGAAGCCTTACTATACTATGACCATACTATACTATGACTTTTTGAGGCCATACTATACTATGACTTTTTTTGGCCTATTTTGAAGCCTTACTATACTATGACCATTTTTATGACATTTTGAGGCCATACTATACTATGACTTTTTTTGGCCTATTTTGAAGCCTTACTATACTATGACCATTTTTATGACATTTTGAGGCCATACTAAAGTATGACTTTTTTTGGCCTATTTTGAAGCCTTACTATACTATGACCATTTTTATGACATTTTGAGGCCATACTATACTATGACTTTTTATGGCCTATTTTGAAGCCTTACTATACTATGACCAATTTTATGACTTTTTGAGGCCATACTATACTATGACTTTTTTTGACCATTTTGAAGCCATACTATACTATGACTTTTTTTGGCCTATTTTGAAGCCTTACTATACTATGACTTTTTTGGCCTATTTTGAAGCCTTACTATACTATGACCATTTTTATGACATTTTGAGGCCATACTATACTATGACTTTTTTTGGCCTATTTTGAAGCCTTACTATACTATGACCATTTTTATGACATTTTGAGGCCATACTAAAGTATGACTTTTTTTGGCCTATTTTGAAGCCTTACTATACTATGACCATTTTTATGACATTTTGAGGCCATACTATACTATGACTTTTTTTGGCCTATTTTGAAGCCTTACTATACTATGACCATTTTTATGACTTTTTGAGGCCATACTATACTATGACTTTTTTTGACCATTTTGAAGCCTTACTATACTACGACCATACTATACTATGACTTTTTGAGGACATACTATAGTATGACTTTTTTTGGCCTATCTTGTAGCCTTACTATACTATGACCATTTTTATGACTTTTTGAGGCCATACTATACTATGACTTTTTATGACCATTTTGAAGCCTTACTATACTATGACCATACTATACTATGACTTTTTGAGGCCATACTATACTATGACTTTTTTTGGCCTATTTTGTAGCCTTACTATACTATGACCATTTTTATGACATTTTGAGGCCATACTATACTATGACTTTTTTTGGCCTATTTTGAAGCCTTACTATACTATGACCATTTTTATGACATTTTGAGGCCATACTAAAGTATGACTTTTTTTGGCCTATTTTGTAGCCTTACTATACTATGACCATTTTTATGACATTTTGAGGCCATACTATACTATGACTTTTTTTGGCCTATTTTGAAGCCTTACTATACTATGACCATTTTTATGACATTTTGAGGCCATACTAAAGTATGACTTTTTTTGGCCTATTTTGAAGCCTTACTATACTATGACCATTTTTATGACTTTTTGAGGCCATACTATACTATGACTTTTTTTGACCATTTTGAAGCCTTACTATACTATGACTTTTTTTGGCCTATTTTGAAGCCTTAATATACTATGACCATACTATACTATGACTTTTTGAGGACATACTATAGTATGACTTTTTTTGGCCTATCTTGTAGCCTTACTATACTATGACCATTTTTATGACTTTTTGAGGCCATACTATACTATGACTTTTTTTGACCATTTTGAAGCCTTACTATACTATGACTTTTTTTGGCCTATTTTGAAGCCTTACTATATTATGACCATACTATACTATGACTTTTTGAGGACATACTATACTATGACTTTTTTTGACCATTTTGAAGCCTTACTATACTATGACTTTTTTTGGCCTATTTTGAAGCCTTACTATACTATGACCATACTATACTATGACTTTTTGAGGCCATACTATACTATGACTTTTTTTGGCCTATTTTGAAGCCTTACTATATTATGACCATTTTTATGACATTTTGAGGCCATACTATACTATGACTTTTTTTGGCCTATTTTGAAGCCTTACTATACTATGACCATTTTTATGACATTTTGAGGCCATACTAAAGTATGACTTTTTTTGGCCTATTTTGAAGCCTTACTATACTATGACCATTTTTATGACATTTTGAGGCCATACTATACTATGACTTTTTTTGGCCTATTTTGAAGCCTTACTATACTATGACCATTTTTATGACTTTTTGACGCCATACTACACTATGACTTTTTTTGGCCTATTTTGAAGCCTTACTATACTATGACCATACTATACTATGACTTTTTTTGGCCTATTTTGAAGCCTTACTATACTATGACTTTTTTGGCCTATTTTGAAGCCTTACTATACTATGACCATTTTTATGACATTTTGAAGCCATACTAAAGTATGACTTTTTTTGGCCTATTTTGAAGCCTTACTATACTATGACCATTTTTATGACATTTTGAGGCCATACTAAAGTATGACTTTTTTTGGCCTATTTTGAAGCCTTACTATACTATGACCATTTTTATGACATTTTGAGGCCATACTATACTATGACTTTTTTTGGCCTATTTTGAAGCCTTACTATACTATGACCATTTTTATGACTTTTTGAGGCCATACTATACTATGACTTTTTTTGACCATTTTGAAGCCTTACTATACTATGACCATACTATACTATGCCTTTTTGAGGCCATACTATACTATGACTTTTTTTGGCCTATTTTGAAGCCTTACTATACTATGACCATACTATACTATGACTTTTTGAGGCCATACTATACTATGACTTTTTTTGGCCTATTTTGAAGCCTTACTATACTATGACCATTTTTATGACATTTTGAGGCCTTACTATGCTATGACTTTTTTTGGCCTATTTTGAAGCCTTACTATACTATGACCATTTTTATGACATTTTGAGGCCATACTATACTATGACTTTTTTTTACCATTTTGAAGCCTTACTATACTATGACCATACTATACTATGCCTTTTTGAGGCCATACTATACTATGACTTTTTTTGGCCTATTTTGAAGCCTTACTATACTATGACCATACTATACTATGACTTTTTGAGGCCATACTATACTATGACTTTTTTTGGCCTATTTTGAAGCCTTACTATACTATGACCATTTTTATGACATTTTGAGGCCTTACTATACTATGACTTTTTTTGGCCTATTTTGAAGCCTTACTATACTATGACCATTTTTATGACATTTTGAGGCCATACTATACTATGACTTTTTTTGGCCTATTTTGAAGCCTTACTATACTATGACCATTTTTATGACATTTTGAGGCCATACTAAAGTATGACTTTTTTTGGCCTATTTTGAAGCCTTACTATACTATGACCATTTTTATGACATTTTGAGGCCATACTATACTATGACTTTTTTTGGCCTATTTTGAAGCCTTACTATACTATGACCATTTTTATGACTTTTTGAGGCCATACTATACTATGACTTTTTTTGACCATTTTGAAGCCATACTATACTATGACTTTTTGAGGACATACTATAGTATGACTTTTTTTGGCCTATCTTGTAGCCTTACTATACTATGACCATTTTTATGACTTTTTGAGGCCATACTATACTATGACTTTTTTTGACCATTTTGAAGCCTTACTATACTATGACCATACTATACTATGACTTTTTGAGGCCATACTATACTATGACTTTTTTTGGCCTATTTTGAAGCCTTACTATACTATGACTTTTTTTGGCCTATTTTGAAGCCTTACTATACTATGACCATTTTTATGATATTTTGAGGCCATACTATACTATGACTTTTTTTTGGCCTATTTTGAAGCCTTACTATACTATGACCATTTTTATGACTTTTTGAGGCCTTACTATAATATGAGTTTTTTTGGCCTATTTTGAAGCCTTACTATACTATGACCATTTTTATGACATTTTGAGGCCATACTATACTATGACTTTTTTTGGCCTATTTTGAAGCCTTACTATACTATGACCATTTTTATGACATTTTGAGGCCATACTATACTATGACTTTTTTGGCCTATTTTGAAGCCTTACTATACTATGACCATTTTTATGACATTTTGAGGCCATACTATACTATGACTTTTTATGGCCTATTTTGAAGCCTTACTATACTATGACCATTTTTATGACTTTTTGAGGCCATACTATACTATGACTTTTTTTGACCATTTTGAAGCCTTACTATACTATGACTTCTTTTGGCCTATTTTGAAGCCTTACTATACTATGACCATACTATACTATGACTTTTTGAGGCCATACTATACTATGACTTTTTTTTGGCCTATTTTGAAGCCTTACTATACTATGACCATTTTTATGACTTTTTGAGGCCTTACTATACTATGACTTTTTTTGGCCTATTTTGAAGCCTTACTATACTATGACCATACTATACTATGACTTTTTGAGGCCATACTATACTATGACTTTTTTTGGCCTATTTTGAAGCCTTACTATACTATGACCATTTTTATGACTTTTTGAGGCCATACTATACTATGACTTTTTTTGGCCTATTTTGAAGCCTTACTATACTATGACTTTTTTTTGACCATTTTGAAGCCTTACTATACTATGACCATACTATACTATGACTTTTTGAGGCCATACTATACTATGACTTTTTTTGGCCTATTTTGAAGCCTTACTATACTATGACTTTTTTGGCCTATTTTGAAGCCTTACTATACTATGACCATACTATACTATGACTTTTTGAGGCCATACTATACTATGACTTTTTTTGGCCTATTTTGAAGCCTTACTATACTATGACCATTTTTATGACATTTTGAGGCCATACTATACTATGACTTTTTTTGGCCTATTTTGAAGCCTTACTATACTATGACCATTTTTATGACTTTTTGAGGCCATACTATACTATAACTTTTTTTGGCCTAGTTTGAAGCCTTACTATACTATGACCATTTTTATGACATTTTGAGGCCATACTATACTATGACTTTTTTTGGCCTATTTTGAAGCCTTACTATACTATGACCATTTTTATGACATTTTGAGGCCATACTATACTATGACTTTTTTTGGCCTATTTTGAAGCCTTACTATACTATGACCATTTTTATGACATTTTGAGGCCATACTAAAGTATGACTTTTTTTGGCCTATTTTGAAGCCTTACTATACTATGACCATTTTTATGACATTTTGAGGCCATACTATACTATGACTTTTTTTGGCCTATTTTGAAGCCTTACTATACGATGACCATTTTTATGACTTTTTGAGGCCATACTATACTATAACTTTTTTTGGCCTATTTTGAAGCCTTACTATACTATGACTTTTTTGGCCTATTTTGAAGCCTTACTATACTATGACCATTTTTATGACATTTTGAGGCCATACTATACTATGACTTTTTTTGGCCTATTTTGAAGCCTTACTATACTATGACTTTTTTTGGCCTATTTTGAAGCCTTACTATACTATGACCATACTATACTCTGACTTTTTGAGGACATACTATAGTATGACTTTTTTTGGCCTATCTTGTAGCCTTACTATACTATGACCATTTTTATGACTTTTTGAGGCCATACTATACTATGACTTTTTTTGACCATTTTGAAGCCTTACTATACTATGACCATACTATACTATGACTTTTTGAGGCCATACTATACTATGACTTTTTTTGGCCTATTTTGAAGCCTTACTATACTATGACCATTTTTATGACATTTTGAGGCCATACTATACTATGACTTTTTTTGGCCTTTTTTGAAGCCTTACTATACTATGACCATTTTTATGACATTTTGAGGCCATACTAAAGTATGACTTTTTTTGGCCTATTTTGAAGCCTTACTATACTATGACCATTTTTATGACTTTTTGAGGCCATACTATACTATGACTTTTTTTGACCATTTTGAAGCCTTACTATACTATGACTTTTTTTGGCCTATTTTGAAGCCTTACTATACTATGACCATACTATACTATGACTTTTTGAGGCCATACTATACTATGACTTTTTTTGGCCTATTTTGAAGCCTTACTATACTATGACCATTTTTATGACATTTTGAGGCCTTACTATACTATGACTTTTTTTGGCCTATTTTGAAGCCTTACTATACTATGACCATTTTTATGACATTTTGAGGCCATACTATACTATGACTTTTTTTTTTACCATTTTGAAGCCTTACTATACTATGACCATACTATACTATGCCTTTTTGAGGCCATACTATACTATGACTTTTTTTGGCCTATTTTGAAGACTTACTATACTATGACCATACTATACTATGACTTTTTGAGGCCATACTATACTATGACTTTTTTTGGCCTATTTTGAAGCCTTACTATACTATGACCATTTTTATGACATTTTGAGGCCATACTAAAGTATGACTTTTTTTGGCCTATTTTGAAGCCTTACTATACTATGACCATTTTTATGACATTTTGAGGCCATACTATACTATGACTTTTTATGGCCTATTTTGAAGCCTTACTATACTATGACCATTTTTATGACATTTTGAGGCCATACTATACTATGACTTTTTATGGCCTATTTTGAAGCCTTACTATACTATGACCATTTTTATGACTTTTTGAGGCCATACTATACTATGACTTTTTTTGACCATTTTGAAGCCTTACTATACTATGACTTTTTTTGGCCTATTTTGAAGCTTTACTATACTATGACCATACTATACTATGACTTTTTGAGGCCATACTATACTATGACTTTTTTTGGCCTATTTTGAAGCCTTACTATACTATGACCATTTTTATGACTTTTTGAGGCCTTACTATACTATGACTTTTTTTGGCCTATTTTGAAGCCTTACTATACTATGACCATTTTTATGACTTTTTGAGGCCATACTATACTATGACTTTTTTTGACCATTTTGAAGCCTTACTATACTATGACCATACTATACTATGACTTTTTGAGGCCATACTATACTATGACTTTTTTTGGCCTATTTTGAAGCCTTACTATACTATGACCATTTTTATGACATTTTGAGGCCATACTATACTATGACTTTTTTTGGCCTATTTTGAAGCCTTACTATACTATGACCATTTTTATGACATTTTGAGGCCATACTAAAGTATGACTTTTTTTGGCCTATTTTGAAGCCTTACTATACTATGACCATTTTTATGACATTTTGAGGCCATACTATACTATGACTTTTTATGGCCTATTTTGAAGCCTTACTATACTATGACCAATTTTATGACTTTTTGAGGCCATACTATACTATGACTTTTTTTGACCATTTTGAAGCCATACTATACTATGACTTTTTTTGGCCTATTTTGAAGCCTTACTATACTATGACTTTTTTGGCCTATTTTGAAGCCTTACTATACTATGACCATTTTTATGACATTTTGAGGCCATACTATACTATGACTTTTTTTGGCCTATTTTGAAGCCTTACTATACTATGACCATTTTTATGACATTTTGAGGCCATACTAAAGTATGACTTTTTTTGGCCTATTTTGAAGCCTTACTATACTATGACCATTTTTATGACATTTTGAGGCCATACTATACTATGACTTTTTTTGGCCTATTTTGAAGCCTTACTATACTATGACCATTTTTATGACTTTTTGAGGCCATACTATACTATGACTTTTTTTGACCATTTTGAAGCCTTACTATACTACGACCATACTGTACTATGACTTTTTGAGGACATACTATAGTATGACTTTTTTTGGCCTATCTTGTAGCCTTACTATACTATGACCATTTTTATGACTTTTTGAGGCCATACTATACTATGACTTTTTTTGGCCTATTTTGAAGACTTACTATACTATGACCATACTATACTATGACTTTTTGAGGCCATACTATACTATGACTTTTTTTGGCCTATTTTGAAGCCTTACTATACTATGACCATTTTTATGACATTTTGAGGCCTTACTATACTATGACTTTTTTTGGCCTATTTTGAAGCCTTACTATACTATGACCATTTTTATGACATTTTGAGGCCATACTATACTATGACTTTTTTTGGCCTATTTTGAAGCCTTACTATACTATGACCATTTTTATGACATTTTGAGGCCATACTAAAGTATGACTTTTTTTGGCCTATTTTGAAGCCTTACTATACTATGACCATTTTTATGACATTTTGAGGCCATACTATACTATGACTTTTTATGGCCTATTTTGAAGCCTTACTATACTATGACCATTTTTATGACTTTTTGAGGCCATACTATACTATGACTTTTTTTGACCATTTTGAAGCCTTACTATACTATGACTTTTTTTGGCCTATTTTGAAGCCTTACTATACTATGACCATACTATACTATGACTTTTTGAGGCCATACTATACTATGACTTTTTTTGGCCTATTTTGAAGCCTTACTATATTATGACCATTTTTATGACTTTTTGAGGCCTTACTATACTATGACTTTTTTTGGCCTATTTTGAAGCCTTACTATACTATGACCATTTTTATGACTTTTTGAGGCCATACTATACTATGACTTTTTTTGACCATTTTGAAGCCTTACTATACTATGACCATACTATACTATGACTTTTTGAGGCCATACTATACTATGACTTTTTTTGGCCTATTTTGAAGCCTTACTATACTATGACCATTTTTATGACATTTTGAGGCCATACTATACTATGACTTTTTTTGGCCTATTTTGAAGCCTTACTATACTATGACCATTTTTATGACATTTTGAGGCCATACTAAAGTATGACTTTTTTTGGCCTATTTTGAAGCCTTACTATACTATGACCATTTTTATGACATTTTGAGGCCATACTATACTATGACTTTTTATGGCCTATTTTGAAGCCTTACTATACTATGACCAATTTTATGACTTTTTGAGGCCATACTATACTATGACTTTTTTTGACCATTTTGAAGCCATACTATACTATGACTTTTTTTGGCCTATTTTGAAGCCTTACTATACTATGACTTTTTTGGCCTATTTTGAAGCCTTACTATACTATGACCATTTTTATGACATTTTGAGGCCATACTATACTATGACTTTTTTTGGCCTATTTTGAAGCCTTACTATACTATGACCATTTTTATGACATTTTGAGGCCATACTAAAGTATGACTTTTTTTGGCCTATTTTGAAGCCTTACTATACTATGACCATTTTTATGACATTTTGAGGCCATACTATACTATGACTTTTTTTGGCCTATTTTGAAGCCTTACTATACTATGACCATTTTTATGACTTTTTGAGGCCATACTATACTATGACTTTTTTTGACCATTTTGAAGCCTTACTATACTACGACCATACTATACTATGACTTTTTGAGGACATACTATAGTATGACTTTTTTTGGCCTATCTTGTAGCCTTACTATACTATGACCATTTTTATGACTTTTTGAGGCCATACTATACTATGACTTTTTATGACCATTTTGAAGCCTTACTATACTATGACCATACTATACTATGACTTTTTGAGGCCATACTATACTATGACTTTTTTTGGCCTATTTTGTAGCCTTACTATACTATGACCATTTTTATGACATTTTGAGGCCATACTATACTATGACTTTTTTTGGCCTATTTTGAAGCCTTACTATACTATGACCATTTTTATGACATTTTGAGGCCATACTAAAGTATGACTTTTTTTGGCCTATTTTGTAGCCTTACTATACTATGACCATTTTTATGACATTTTGAGGCCATACTATACTATGACTTTTTTTGGCCTATTTTGAAGCCTTACTATACTATGACCATTTTTATGACATTTTGAGGCCATACTAAAGTATGACTTTTTTTGGCCTATTTTGAAGCCTTACTATACTATGACCATTTTTATGACTTTTTGAGGCCATACTATACTATGACTTTTTTTGACCATTTTGAAGCCTTACTATACTATGACTTTTTTTGGCCTATTTTGAAGCCTTAATATACTATGACCATACTATACTATGACTTTTTGAGGACATACTATAGTATGACTTTTTTTGGCCTATCTTGTAGCCTTACTATACTATGACCATTTTTATGACTTTTTGAGGCCATACTATACTATGACTTTTTTTGACCATTTTGAAGCCTTACTATACTATGACTTTTTTTGGCCTATTTTGAAGCCTTACTATATTATGACCATACTATACTATGACTTTTTGAGGACATACTATACTATGACTTTTTTTGACCATTTTGAAGCCTTACTATACTATGACTTTTTTTGGCCTATTTTGAAGCCTTACTATACTATGACCATACTATACTATGACTTTTTGAGGCCATACTATACTATGACTTTTTTTGGCCTATTTTGAAGCCTTACTATACTATGACCATTTTTATGACATTTTGAGGCCATACTATACTGTGACTTTTTTTGGCCTATTTTGAAGCCTTACTATACTATGACTTTTTTTGGCCTATTTTGAGGCCTTACTATACTATGACCATTTTTATGACATTTTGAGGCCATACTATACTATGACTTTTTTTGGCCTATTTTGAAGCCTTACTATACTATGACCATTTTTATGACATTTTGAGGCCATACTAAAGTATGACTTTTTTTGGCCTATTTTGAAGCCTTACTATACTATGACCATTTTTATGACTTTTTGAGGCCATAGTATACTATGACTTTTTTTGACCATTTTGAAGCCATACTATACTATGACTTTTTGAGGACATACTATAGTATGACTTTTTTTGGCCTATCTTGTAGCCTTACTATACTATGACCATTTTTATGACTTTTTGAGGCCATACTATACTATGACTTTTTTTGACCATTTTGAAGCCTTACTATACTATGACCATTTTTATGACATTTTGAGGCCATACTAAAGTATGACTTTTTTTGGCCTATTTTGAAGCCTTACTATACTATGACCATTTTTATGACATTTTGAGGCCATACTATACTATGACTTTTTTTGGCCTATTTTGAAGCCTTACTATACTATGACCATTTTTATGACATTTTGAGGCCATACTAAAGTATGACTTTTTTTGGCCTATTTTGAAGCCTTACTATACTATGACCATTTTTATGACATTTTGAGGCCATACTATACTATGACTTTTTTTGGCCTATTTTGAAGCCTTACTATACTATGACCATTTTTATGACTTTTTGACGCCATACTACACTATGACTTTTTTTGGCCTATTTTGAAGCCTTACTATACTATGACCATACTATACTATGACTTTTTTTGGCCTATTTTGAAGCCTTACTATACTATGACTTTTTTGGCCTATTTTGAAGCCTTACTATACTATGACCATTTTTATGACATTTTGAAGCCATACTAAAGTATGACTTTTTTTGGCCTATTTTGAAGCCTTACTATACTATGACCATTTTTATGACATTTTGAGGCCATACTAAAGTATGACTTTTTTTGGCCTATTTTGAAGCCTTACTATACTATGACCATTTTTATGACATTTTGAGGCCATACTATACTATGACTTTTTTTGGCCTATTTTGAAGCCTTACTATACTATGACCATTTTTATGACTTTTTGAGGCCATACTATACTATGACTTTTTTTGACCATTTTGAAGCCTTACTATACTATGACCATACTATACTATGCCTTTTTGAGGCCATACTATACTATGACTTTTTTTGGCCTATTTTGAAGCCTTACTATACTATGACCATACTATACTATGACTTTTTGAGGCCATACTATACTATGACTTTTTTTGGCCTATTTTGAAGCCTTACTATACTATGACCATTTTTATGACATTTTGAGGCCTTACTATGCTATGACTTTTTTTGGCCTATTTTGAAGCCTTACTATACTATGACCATTTTTATGACATTTTGAGGCCATACTATACTATGACTTTTTTTGGCCTATTTTGAAGCCTTACTATACTATGACCATTTTTATGACTTTTTGAGGCCATACTATACTATGACTTTTTTTGACCATTTTGAAGCCATACTATACTATGACTTTTTGAGGACATACTATAGTATGACTTTTTTTGGCCTATCTTGTAGCCTTACTATACTATGACCATTTTTATGACTTTTTGAGGCCATACTATACTATGACTTTTTTTGACCATTTTGAAGCCTTACTATACTATGACCATACTATACTATGACTTTTTGAGGCCATACTATACTATGACTTTTTTTGGCCTATTTTGAAGCCTTACTATACTATGACTTTTTTTGGCCTATTTTGAAGCCTTACTATACTATGACCATTTTTATGACATTTTGAGGCCATACTATACTATGACTTTTTTTTGGCCTATTTTGAAGCCTTACTATACTATGACCATTTTTATGACTTTTTGAGGCCTTACTATACTATGAGTTTTCTTGGCCTATTTTGAAGCCTTACTAGACTATGACCATTTTTATGACATTTTGAGGCCATACTATACTATGACTTTTTTTGGCCTATTTTGAAGCCTTACTATACTATGACCATTTTTATGACATTTTGAGGCCATACTATACTATGACTTTTTTGGCCTATTTTGAAGCCTTACTATACTATGACCATTTTTATGACATTTTGAGGCCATACTATACTATGACTTTTTATGGCCTATTTTGAAGCCTTACTATACTATGACCATTTTTATGACTTTTTGAGGCCATACTATACTATGACTTTTTTTGACCATTTTGAAGCCTTACTATACTATGACTTCTTTTGGCCTATTTTGAAGCCTTACTATACTATGACCATACTATACTATGACTTTTTGAGGCCATACTATACTATGACTTTTTTTTGGCCTATTTTGAAGCCTTACTATACTATGACCATACTATACTATGACTTTTTGAGGCCATACTATACTATGACTTTTTTTGGCCTATTTTGAAGCCTTACTATACTATGACCATTTTTATGACTTTTTGAGGCCATACTATACTATGACTTTTTTTGGCCTATTTTGAAGCCTTACTATACTATGACTTTTTTTTGACCATTTTGAAGCCTTACTATACTATGACCATACTATACTATGACTTTTTGAGGCCATACTATACTATGACTTTTTTTGGCCTATTTTGAAGCCTTACTATACTATGACTTTTTTGGCCTATTTTGAAGCCTTACTATACTATGACCATACTATACTATGACTTTTTGAGGCCATACTATACTATGACTTTTTTTGGCCTATTTTGAAGCCTTACTATACTATGACCATTTTTATGACATTTTGAGGCCATACTATACTATGACTTTTTTTGGCCTATTTTGAAGCCTTACTATACTATGACCATTTTTATGACTTTTTGAGGCCATACTATACTATAACTTTTTTTGGCCTATTTTGAAGCCTTACTATACTATGACCATTTTTATGACATTTTGAGGCCATACTATACTATGACTTTTTTTGGCCTATTTTGAAGCCTTACTATACTATGACCATTTTTATGACATTTTGAGGCCATACTATACTATGACTTTTTTTGGCCTATTTTGAAGCCTTACTATACTATGACCATTTTTATGACATTTTGAGGCCATACTAAAGTATGACTTTTTTTGGCCTATTTTGAAGCCTTACTATACTATGACCATTTTTATGACATTTTGAGGCCATACTATACTATGACTTTTTTTGGCCTATTTTGAAGCCTTACTATACGATGACCATTTTTATGACTTTTTGAGGCCATACTATACTATAACTTTTTTTGGCCTATTTTGAAGCCTTACTATACTATGACTTTTTTGGCCTATTTTGAAGCCTTACTATACTATGACCATTTTTATGACATTTTGAGGCCATACTATACTATGACTTTTTTTGGCCTATTTTGAAGCCTTACTATACTATGACCATACTATACTCTGACTTTTTGAGGACATACTATAGTATGACTTTTTTTGGCCTATCTTGTAGCCTTACTATACTATGACCATTTTTATGACTTTTTGAGGCCATACTATACTATGACTTTTTTTGACCATTTTGAAGCCTTACTATACTATGACCATACTATACTATGACTTTTTGAGGCCATACTATACTATGACTTTTTTTGGCCTATTTTGAAGCCTTACTATACTATGACCATTTTTATGACATTTTGAGGCCATACTAAAGTATGACTTTTTTTGGCCTATTTTGAAGCCTTACTATACTATGACCATTTTTATGACATTTTGAGGCCATACTATACTATGACTTTTTTTGGCCTATTTTGAAGCCTTACTATACTATGACCATTTTTATGACATTTTGAGGCCATACTATACTATGACTTTTTTTGGCCTATTTTGAAGCCTTACTATACTATGACCATTTTTATGACATTTTGAGGCCATACTATACTGTGACTTTTTTGGCCTATTTTGAAGCCTTACTATACTATGACCATTTTTATGACATTTTGAGGCCATACTATACTATGACTTTTTATGGCCTATTTTGAAGCCTTACTATACTATGACCATTTTTATGACTTTTTGAGGCCATACTATACTATGACTTTTTTTGACCATTTTGAAGCCTTACTATACTATGACTTTTTTTGGCCTATTTTGAAGCCTTACTATACTATGACCATACTATACTATGACTTTTTGAGGCCATACTATACTATGACTTTTTTTGGCCTATTTTGAAGCCTTACTATACTATGACCATTTTTATGACTTTTTGAGGCCATACTATACTATGACTTTTTTTGGCCTATTTTGAAGCCTTACTATACTATGACTTTTTTTGACCATTTTGAAGCCTTACTATACTATGACCATACTATACTATGACTTTTTGAGGCCATACTATACTATGACTTTTTTTGGCCTATTTTGAAGCCTTACTATACTATGACTTTTTTGGCCTATTTTGAAGCCTTACTATACTATGACCATACTATACTATGACTTTTTGAGGCCATACTATACTATGACTTTTTTTGGCCTATTTTGAAGCCTTACTATACTATGACTTTTTTTGGCCTATTTTGAAGCCTTACTATACTATGACCATTTTTATGACATTTTGAGGCCATACTATACTATGACTTTTTTTGGCCTATTTTGAAGCCTTACTATACTATGACCATTTTTATGACTTTTTGAGGCCATACTATACTATAACTTTTTTTGGCCTATTTTGAAGCCTTACTATACTATGACCATTTTTATGACATTTTGAGGCCATACTATACTATGACTTTTTTTGGCCTATTTTGAAGCCTTACTATACTATGACCATTTTTATGACATTTTGAGGCCATACTATACTATGACTTTTTTTGGCCTATTTTGAAGCCTTACTATACTATGACCATTTTTATGACTTTTTGAGGCCATACTATACTATGACCTTTTTGACCATTTTGAAGCCTTACTATACTATGACTTTTTTTGAACTATTTTGAAGCCTTACTATACTATGACCATACTATACTATGACTTTTTGAGGCCATACTAATGACTTTTTCTGGCCTATTTTGAAGCCTTACTATACTATGACTTTTTTTGGCCTATTTTGAAGCCTTACTATACTATGACCATTTTTATGACTTTTTGACGCCATACTATACTATGACTTTTTTTGGTCTATTTTGAAGCCTTACTATACTATGACCATTTTTATGACATTTTGAGGCCATACTATACTATGACTTTTTTTGGCCTATTTTGAAGCCTTACTATACTATGACCATTTTTATGACATTTTGAGGCCATACTATACTATGACTTTTTTTGGTCTATTTTGAAGCCTTACTATACTATGACCATTTTTATGACATTTTGAGGCCATACTATACTATGACTTTTTTTGGCCTATTTTGAAGCCTTACTATACTATGACCATTTTTATAACTTTTTGAGGCCATACTATACTATGACTTTTTGAGGACATACTATAGTATGACTTTTTTTGGCCTATCTTGTAGCCTTACTATACTATGACCATTTTTATAACTTTTTGAGGCCATACTATACTATGATTTTTTTTGACCATTTTGAAGCCATACTATACTATGACTTTTTGAGGACATACTATAGTATGACTTTTTTTGGCCTATCTTGTAGCCTTACTATACTATGACCATTTTTATGACTTTTTGAGGCCATACTATACTATGACTTTTTTTGACCATTTTGAAGCCTTACTATACTATGACCATACTATACTATGACTTTTTGTGGCCATACTATACTATGACTTTTTTTGGCCTATTTTGAAGCCTTACTATACTATGACTTTTTTTGGCCTATTTTGAAGCCTTACTATACTATGACCATTTTTATGACATTTTGAGGCCATACTATACTATGACTTTTTTTGGCCTATTTTGAAGCCTTACTATACTATGACCATTTTTATGACTTTTTGAGGCCATACTATACTGTGACTTTTTTGGCCTATTTTGAAGCCTTACTATACTATGACCATTTTTATGACATTTTGAGGCCATACTATACTATGACTTTTTTTGGCCTATTTTGAAGCCTTACTATACTATGACCATTTTTATGACATTTTGAGGCCATACTATACTATGACTTTTTTTGGCCTATTTTGAAGCCTTACTATACTATGACCATTTTTATGACTTTTTGAGGCCATACTATACTATGACCTTTTTGACCATTTTGAAGCCTTACTATACTATGACTTTTTTTGAACTATTTTGAAGCCTTACTATACTATGACCATACTATACTATGACTTTTTGAGGCCATACTAATGACTTTTTCTGGCCTATTTTGAAGCCTTACTATACTATGACTTTTTTTGGCCTATTTTGAAGCCTTACTATACTATGACCATTTTTATGACTTTTTGACGCCATACTATACTATGACTTTTTTTGGTCTATTTTGAAGCCTTACTATACTATGACCATTTTTATGACATTTTGAGGCCATACTATACTATGACTTTTTTTGGCCTATTTTGAAGCCTTACTATACTATGACCATTTTTATGACATTTTGAGGCCATACTATACTATGACTTTTTTTGGTCTATTTTGAAGCCTTACTATACTATGACCATTTTTATGACATTTTGAGGCCATACTATACTATGACTTTTTTTGGCCTATTTTGAAGCCTTACTATACTATGACCATTTTTATAACTTTTTGAGGCCATACTATACTATGACTTTTTGAGGACATACTATAGTATGACTTTTTTTGGCCTATCTTGTAGCCTTACTATACTATGACCATTTTTATAACTTTTTGAGGCCATACTATACTATGATTTTTTTTGACCATTTTGAAGCCATACTATACTATGACTTTTTGAGGACATACTATAGTATGACTTTTTTTGGCCTATCTTGTAGCCTTACTATACTATGACCATTTTTATGACTTTTTGAGGCCATACTATACTATGACTTTTTTTGACCATTTTGAAGCCTTACTATACTATGACCATACTATACTATGACTTTTTGTGGCCATACTATACTATGACTTTTTTTGGCCTATTTTGAAGCCTTACTATACTATGACTTTTTTTGGCCTATTTTGAAGCCTTACTATACTATGACCATTTTTATGACATTTTGAGGCCATAATATACTATGACTTTTTTTGGCCTATTTTGAAGCCTTACTATACTATGACCATTTTTATGACATTTTGAGGCCATACTAAAGTATGACTTTTTTTGGCCTATTTTGAAGCCTTACTATACTATGACCATTTTTATGACATTTTGAGGCCATACTATACTATGACTTTTTTTGGCCTATTTTGAAGCCTTACTATACTATGACCATTTTTATGACATTTTGAGGCCATACTATACTATGACTTTTTTTGGCCTATTTTGAAGCCTTACTATACTATGACCATTTTTATGACATTTTGAGGCCATACTATACTGTGACTTTTTTGGCCTATTTTGAAGCCTTACTATACTATGACCATTTTTATGACATTTTGAGGCCATACTATACTATGACTTTTTATGGCCTATTTTGAAGCCTTACTATACTATGACCATTTTTATGACTTTTTGAGGCCATACTATACTATGACTTTTTTTTGACCATTTTGAAGCCTTACTATACTATGACTTTTTTTGGCCTATTTTGAAGCCTTACTATACTATGACCATACTATACTATGACTTTTTGAGGCCATACTATACTATGACTTTTTTTGGCCTATTTTGAAGCCTTACTATACTATGACCATTTTTATGACTTTTTGAGGCCATACTATACTATGACTTTTTTTGGCCTATTTTGAAGCCTTACTATACTATGACTTTTTTTGACCATTTTGAAGCCTTACTATACTATGACCATACTATACTATGACTTTTTGAGGCCATACTATACTATGACTTTTTTTGGCCTATTTTGAAGCCTTACTATATTATGACTTTTTTGGCCTATTTTGAAGCCTTACTATACTATGACCATACTATACTATGACTTTTTGAGGCCATACTATACTATGACTTTTTTTGGCCTATTTTGAAGCCTTACTATACTATGACTTTTTTTGGCCTATTTTGAAGCCTTACTATACTATGACCATTTTTATGACATTTTGAGGCCATACTATACTATGACTTTTTTTGGCCTATTTTGAAGCCTTACTATACTATGACCATTTTTATGACTTTTTGAGGCCATACTATACTATAACTTTTTTTGGCCTATTTTGAAGCCTTACTATACTATGACCATTTTTATGACATTTTGAGGCCATACTATACTATGACTTTTTTTGGCCTATTTTGAAGCCTTACTATACTATGACCATTTTTATGACATTTTGAGGCCATACTATACTATGACTTTTTTTGGCCTATTTTGAAGCCTTACTATACTATGACCATTTTTATGACTTTTTGAGGCCATACTATACTATGACCTTTTTGACCATTTTGAAGCCTTACTATACTATGACTTTTTTTGAACTATTTTGAAGCCTTACTATACTATGACCATACTATACTATGACTTTTTGAGGCCATACTAATGACTTTTTCTGGCCTATTTTGAAGCCTTACTATACTATGACTTTTTTTGGCCTATTTTGAAGCCTTACTATACTATGACCATTTTTATGACTTTTTGACGCCATACTATACTATGACTTTTTTTGGTCTATTTTGAAGCCTTACTATACTATGACCATTTTTATGACATTTTGAGGCCATACTATACTATGACTTTTTTTGGCCTATTTTGAAGCCTTACTATACTATGACCATTTTTATGACATTTTGAGGCCATACTATACTATGACTTTTTTTGGCCTATTTTGAAGCCTTACTATACTATGACCATTTTTATGACATTTTGAGGCCATACTATACTATGACTTTTTTTGGCCTATTTTGAAGCCTTACTATACTATGACCATTTTTATGACATTTTGAGGCCATACTATACTATGACTTTTTTTGGCCTATTTTGAAGCCTTACTATACTATGACCATTTTTATGACATTTTGAGGCCATTCTATACTATGACTTTTTTTGGCCTATTTTGAAGCCTTACTATACTATGACCATACTATACTATGACTTTTTGAGGCCATACTATACTATGACTTTTTTTGGCCTATTTTGAAGCCTTACTATACTATGACTTTTTTGGCCTATTTTGAAGCCTTACTATACTATGACCATTTTTATGACATTTTGAGGCCATACTATACTATGACTTTTTTTGGCCTATTTTGAAGCCTTACTATACTATGACCATTTTTATGACTTTTTGAGGCCTTACTATACTATGACTTTTTTTGGCCTATTTTGAAGCCTTACTATACTATGACCATTTTTATAACTTTTTGAGGCCATACTATACTATGACTTTTTGAGGACATACTATAGTATGACTTTTTTTGGCCTATCTTGTAGCCTTACTATACTATGACCATTTTTATAACTTTTTGAGGCCATACTATACTATGATTTTTTTTGACCATTTTGAAGCCATACTATACTATGACTTTTTGAGGACATACTATAGTATGACTTTTTTTGGCCTATCTTGTAGCCTTACTATACTATGACCATTTTTATGACTTTTTGAGGCCATACTATACTATGACTTTTTTTGACCATTTTGAAGCCTTACTATACTATGACCATACTATACTATGACTTTTTGTGGCCATACTATACTATGACTTTTTTTGGCCTATTTTGAAGCCTTACTATACTATGACTTTTTTTGGCCTATTTTGAAGCCTTACTATACTATGACCATTTTTATGACATTTTGAGGCCATAATATACTATGACTTTTTTTGGCCTATTTTGAAGCCTTACTATACTATGACCATTTTTATGACATTTTGAGGCCATACTAAAGTATGACTTTTTTTGGCCTATTTTGAAGCCTTACTATACTATGACCATTTTTATGACATTTTGAGGCCATACTATACTATGACTTTTTTTGGCCTATTTTGAAGCCTTACTATACTATGACCATTTTTATGACATTTTGAGGCCATACT
The DNA here is from genome assembly GCF_017976425.1 of Toxotes jaculatrix. NCBI lineage: Eukaryota > Metazoa > Chordata > Actinopteri > Toxotidae > Toxotes > Toxotes jaculatrix. The sequence goes on from NC_054399.1 coordinate 26,100,783, forward strand.
ATACTATGACTTTTTTTGGCCTATTTTGAAGCCTTACTATACTATGACCATTTTTATGACATTTTGAGGCCATACTATACTGTGACTTTTTTGGCCTATTTTGAAGCCTTACTATACTATGACCATTTTTATGACATTTTGAGGCCATACTATACTATGACTTTTTATGGCCTATTTTGAAGCCTTACTATACTATGACCATTTTTATGACTTTTTGAGGCCATACTATACTATGACTTTTTTTGACCATTTTGAAGCCTTACTATACTATGACTTTTTTTGGCCTATTTTGAAGCCTTACTATACTATGACCATACTATACTATGACTTTTTGAGGCCATACTATACTATGACTTTTTTTGGCCTATTTTGAAGCCTTACTATACTATGACCATTTTTATGACTTTTTGAGGCCATACTATACTATGACTTTTTTTGGCCTATTTTGAAGCCTTACTATACTATGACCATTTTTATGACTTTTTGAGGCCATACTATACTATGACTTTTTTTGGCCTATTTTGAAGCCTTACTATACTATGACCATTTTTATGACTTTTTGAGGCCATACTATACTATGACTTTTTTTTTTACCATTTTGAAGCCTTACTATACTATGACCATACTATACTATGCCTTTTTGAGGCCATACTATACTATGACTTTTTTTGGCCTATTTTGAAGACTTACTATACTATGACCATACTATACTATGACTTTTTGAGGCCATACTATACTATGACTTTTTTTGGCCTATTTTGAAGCCTTACTATACTATGACCATTTTTATGACATTTTGAGGCCATACTAAAGTATGACTTTTTTTGGCCTATTTTGAAGCCTTACTATACTATGACCATTTTTATGACATTTTGAGGCCATACTATACTATGACTTTTTATGGCCTATTTTGAAGCCTTACTATACTATGACCATTTTTATGACATTTTGAGGCCATACTATACTATGACTTTTTATGGCCTATTTTGAAGCCTTACTATACTATGACCATTTTTATGACTTTTTGAGGCCATACTATACTATGACTTTTTTTGACCATTTTGAAGCCTTACTATACTATGACTTTTTTTGGCCTATTTTGAAGCTTTACTATACTATGACCATACTATACTATGACTTTTTGAGGCCATACTATACTATGACTTTTTTTGGCCTATTTTGAAGCCTTACTATACTATGACCATTTTTATGACTTTTTGAGGCCTTACTATACTATGACTTTTTTTGGCCTATTTTGAAGCCTTACTATACTATGACCATTTTTATGACTTTTTGAGGCCATACTATACTATGACTTTTTTTGACCATTTTGAAGCCTTACTATACTATGACCATACTATACTATGACTTTTTGAGGCCATACTATACTATGACTTTTTTTGGCCTATTTTGAAGCCTTACTATACTATGACCATTTTTATGACATTTTGAGGCCATACTATACTATGACTTTTTTTGGCCTATTTTGAAGCCTTACTATACTATGACCATTTTTATGACATTTTGAGGCCATACTAAAGTATGACTTTTTTTGGCCTATTTTGAAGCCTTACTATACTATGACCATTTTTATGACATTTTGAGGCCATACTATACTATGACTTTTTATGGCCTATTTTGAAGCCTTACTATACTATGACCAATTTTATGACTTTTTGAGGCCATACTATACTATGACTTTTTTTGACCATTTTGAAGCCATACTATACTATGACTTTTTTTGGCCTATTTTGAAGCCTTACTATACTATGACTTTTTTTGGCCTATTTTGAAGCCTTACTATACTATGACCATTTTTATGACATTTTGAGGCCATACTAAAGTATGACTTTTTTTGGCCTATTTTGAAGCCTTACTATACTATGACCATTTTTATGACTTTTTGAGGCCATACTATACTATGACTTTTTTTGACCATTTTGAAGCCATACTATACTATGACTTTTTGAGGACATACTATAGTATGACTTTTTTTGGCCTATCTTGTAGCCTTACTATACTATGACCATTTTTATGACTTTTTGAGGCCATACTATACTATGACTTTTTTTGGCCTATTTTGAAGCCTTACTATACTATGACCATTTTTATGACATTTTGAGGCCATACTATACTATGACTTTTTATGGCCTATTTTGAAGCCTTACTATACTATGACCATTTTTATGACTTTTTGAGGCCATACTATACTATGACCTTTTTGACCATTTTGAAGCCTTACTATACTATGACTTTTTTTGAACTATTTTGAAGCCTTACTATACTATGACCATACTATACTATGACTTTTTGAGGCCATACTATACTATGACTTTTTCTGGCCTATTTTGAAGCCTTACTATACTATGACTTTTTTTGGCCTATTTTGAAGCCTTACTATACTATGACCATTTTTATGACTTTTTGACGCCATACTATACTATGACTTTTTTTGGCCTATTTTGAAGCCTTACTATACTATGACCATTTTTATGACATTTTGAGGCCATACTATACTATGACTTTTTTTGGCCTATTTTGAAGCCTTACTATACTATGACCATTTTTATGACATTTTGAGGCCATACTAAAGTATGACTTTTTTTGGCCTATTTTGAAGCCTTACTATACTATGACCATTTTTATGACATTTTGAGGCCATACTATACTATGACTTTTTTTGGCCTATTTTGAAGCCTTACTATACTATGACCATTTTTATGACTTTTTGAGGCCATACTATACTATGACTTTTTTTGACCATTTTGAAGCCTTACTATACTATGACCATTTTTATGACATTTTGAGGCCATACTATACTATGACTTTTTTGGCCTATTTTGAAGCCTTACTATACTATGACCATTTTTATGACATTTTGAGGCCATACTATACTATGACTTTTTTTGGCCTATTTTGAAGCCTTACTATACTATGACCATTTTTATGACATTTTGAAGCCATACTAAAGTATGACTTTTTTTGGCCTATTTTGAAGCCTTACTATACTATGACCATTTTTATGACATTTTGAGGCCATACTAAAGTATGACTTTTTTTGGCCTATTTTGAAGCCTTACTATACTATGACCATTTTTATGACATTTTGAGGCCTTACTATACTATGACTTTTTTTGGCCTATTTTGAAGCCTTACTATACTATGACCATTTTTATGACTTTTTGAGGCCATACTATACTATGACTTTTTTTGGCCTATTTTGAAGCCTTACTATACTATGACCATTTTTATGACATTTTGAGGCCATACTATACTATGACTTTTTATGGCCTATTTTGAAGCCTTACTATACTATGACCATTTTTATGACATTTTGAGGCCATACTAAAGTATGACTTTTTTTGGCCTATTTTGAAGCCTTACTATACTATGACCATTTTTATGACATTTTGAGGCCATACTATACTATGACTTTTTTTGGCCTATTTTGAAGCCTTACTATACTATGACCATTTTTATGACTTTTTGAGGCCATACTATACTATGACTTTTTTTGACCATTTTGAAGCCTTACTATACTATGACCATTTTTATGACATTTTGAGGCCATACTATACTATGACTTTTTTGGCCTATTTTGAAGCCTTACTATACTATGACCATTTTTATGACATTTTGAGGCCATACTATACTATGACTTTTTTTGGCCTATTTTGAAGCCTTACTATACTATGACCATTTTTATGACATTTTGAAGCCATACTAAAGTATGACTTTTTTTGGCCTATTTTGAAGCCTTACTATACTATGACCATTTTTATGACTTTTTGAGGCCATACTATACTATGACCTTTTTGACCATTTTGAAGCCTTACTATACTATGACTTTTTTTGAACTATTTTGAAGCCTTACTATACTATGACCATACTATACTATGACTTTTTGAGGCCATACTATACTATGACTTTTTCTGGCCTATTTTGAAGCCTTACTATACTATGACTTTTTTTGGCCTATTTTGAAGCCTTACTATACTATGACCATTTTTATGACTTTTTGACGCCATACTATACTATGACTTTTTTTGGCCTATTTTGAAGCCTTACTATACTATGACCATTTTTATGACATTTTGAGGCCATACTATACTATGACTTTTTTTGGCCTATTTTGAAGCCTTACTATACTATGACTTTTTTTGGCCTATTTTGAAGCCTTACTATACTATGACCATTTTTATGACATTTTGAGGCCATACTAAAGTATGACTTTTTTTGGCCTATTTTGAAGCCTTACTATACTATGACCATTTTTATGACTTTTTGAGGCCATACTATACTATGACTTTTTTTGACCATTTTGAAGCCATACTATACTATGACTTTTTGAGGACATACTATAGTATGACTTTTTTTGGCCTATCTTGTAGCCTTACTATACTATGACCATTTTTATGACTTTTTGAGGCCATACTATACTATGACTTTTTTTGGCCTATTTTGAAGCCTTACTATACTATGACCATTTTTATGACATTTTGAGGCCATACTATACTATGACTTTTTATGGCCTATTTTGAAGCCTTACTATACTATGACCATTTTTATGACTTTTTGAGGCCATACTATACTATGACCTTTTTGACCATTTTGAAGCCTTACTATACTATGACTTTTTTTGAACTATTTTGAAGCCTTACTATACTATGACCATACTATACTATGACTTTTTGAGGCCATACTATACTATGACTTTTTCTGGCCTATTTTGAAGCCTTACTATACTATGACTTTTTTTGGCCTATTTTGAAGCCTTACTATACTATGACCATTTTTATGACTTTTTGACGCCATACTATACTATGACTTTTTTTGGCCTATTTTGAAGCCTTACTATACTATGACCATTTTTATGACATTTTGAGGCCATACTATACTATGACTTTTTTTGGCCTATTTTGAAGCCTTACTATACTATGACCATTTTTATGACATTTTGAGGCCATACTAAAGTATGACTTTTTTTGGCCTATTTTGAAGCCTTACTATACTATGACCATTTTTATGACATTTTGAGGCCATACTATACTATGACTTTTTTTGGCCTATTTTGAAGCCTTACTATACTATGACCATTTTTATGACTTTTTGAGGCCATACTATACTATGACTTTTTTTGACCATTTTGAAGCCTTACTATACTATGACCATTTTTATGACATTTTGAGGCCATACTATACTATGACTTTTTTGGCCTATTTTGAAGCCTTACTATACTATGACCATTTTTATGACATTTTGAGGCCATACTATACTATGACTTTTTTTGGCCTATTTTGAAGCCTTACTATACTATGACCATTTTTATGACATTTTGAAGCCATACTAAAGTATGACTTTTTTTGGCCTATTTTGAAGCCTTACTATACTATGACCATTTTTATGACATTTTGAGGCCATACTAAAGTATGACTTTTTTTGGCCTATTTTGAAGCCTTACTATACTATGACCATTTTTATGACATTTTGAGGCCTTACTATACTATGACTTTTTTTGGCCTATTTTGAAGCCTTACTATACTATGACCATTTTTATGACTTTTTGAGGCCATACTATACTATGACTTTTTTTGGCCTATTTTGAAGCCTTACTATACTATGACCATTTTTATGACATTTTGAGGCCATACTATACTATGACTTTTTATGGCCTATTTTGAAGCCTTACTATACTATGACCATTTTTATGACTTTTTGAGGCCATACTATACTATGACCTTTTTGACCATTTTGAAGCCTTACTATACTATGACTTTTTTTGAACTATTTTGAAGCCTTACTATACTATGACCATACTATACTATGACTTTTTGAGGCCATACTATACTATGACTTTTTCTGGCCTATTTTGAAGCCTTACTATACTATGACTTTTTTTGGCCTATTTTGAAGCCTTACTATACTATGACCATTTTTATGACTTTTTGACGCCATACTATACTATGACTTTTTTTGGCCTATTTTGAAGCCTTACTATACTATGACCATTTTTATGACATTTTGAGGCCATACTATACTATGACTTTTTTTGGCCTATTTTGAAGCCTTACTATACTATGACCATTTTTATGACATTTTGAGGCCATACTAAAGTATGACTTTTTTTGGCCTATTTTGAAGCCTTACTATACTATGACCATTTTTATGACATTTTGAGGCCATACTATACTATGACTTTTTTTGGCCTATTTTGAAGCCTTACTATACTATGACCATTTTTATGACTTTTTGAGGCCATACTATACTATGACTTTTTTTGACCATTTTGAAGCCTTACTATACTATGACCATTTTTATGACATTTTGAGGCCATACTATACTATGACTTTTTTGGCCTATTTTGAAGCCTTACTATACTATGACCATTTTTATGACATTTTGAGGCCATACTATACTATGACTTTTTTTGGCCTATTTTGAAGCCTTACTATACTATGACCATTTTTATGACATTTTGAAGCCATACTAAAGTATGACTTTTTTTGGCCTATTTTGAAGCCTTACTATACTATGACCATTTTTATGACATTTTGAGGCCATACTAAAGTATGACTTTTTTTGGCCTATTTTGAAGCCTTACTATACTATGACCATTTTTATGACATTTTGAGGCCTTACTATACTATGACTTTTTTTGGCCTATTTTGAAGCCTTACTATACTATGACCATTTTTATGACTTTTTGAGGCCATACTATACTATGACTTTTTTTGACCATTTTGAAGCCTTACTATACTATGACCATACTATACTATGACTTTTTGAGGCCATACTATACTATGACTTTTTTTGGCCTATTTTGAAGCCTTACTATACTATGACCATTTTTATGACATTTTGAGGCCATACTATACTATGACTTTTTTTGGCCTATTTTGAAGCCTTACTATACTATGACCATTTTTATGACATTTTGAGGCCATACTAAAGTATGACTTTTTTTGGCCTATTTTGAAGCCTTACTATACTATGACCATTTTTATGACTTTTTGAGGCCATACTATACTATGACTTTTTTTGACCATTTTGAAGCCATACTATACTATGACTTTTTGAGGACATACTATAGTATGACTTTTTTTGGCCTATCTTGTAGCCTTACTATACTATGACCATTTTTATGACTTTTTGAGGCCATACTATACTATGACTTTTTTTGGCCTATTTTGAAGCCTTACTATACTATGACCATTTTTATGACATTTTGAGGCCATACTATACTATGACTTTTTATGGCCTATTTTGAAGCCTTACTATACTATGACCATTTTTATGACTTTTTGAGGCCATACTATACTATGACCTTTTTGACCATTTTGAAGCCTTACTATACTATGACTTTTTTTGAACTATTTTGAAGCCTTACTATACTATGACCATACTATACTATGACTTTTTGAGGCCATACTATACTATGACTTTTTCTGGCCTATTTTGAAGCCTTACTATACTATGACTTTTTTTGGCCTATTTTGAAGCCTTACTATACTATGACCATTTTTATGACTTTTTGACGCCATACTATACTATGACTTTTTTTGGCCTATTTTGAAGCCTTACTATACTATGACCATTTTTATGACATTTTGAGGCCATACTATACTATGACTTTTTTTGGCCTATTTTGAAGCCTTACTATACTATGACCATTTTTATGACATTTTGAGGCCATACTAAAGTATGACTTTTTTTGGCCTATTTTGAAGCCTTACTATACTATGACCATTTTTATGACATTTTGAGGCCATACTATACTATGACTTTTTTTGGCCTATTTTGAAGCCTTACTATACTATGACCATTTTTATGACTTTTTGAGGCCATACTATACTATGACTTTTTTTGACCATTTTGAAGCCTTACTATACTACGACCATACTGTACTATGACTTTTTGAGGACATACTATAGTATGACTTTTTTTGGCCTATCTTGTAGCCTTACTATACTATGACCATTTTTATGACTTTTTGAGGCCATACTATACTATGACTTTTTTTGGCCTATTTTGAAGACTTACTATACTATGACCATACTATACTATGACTTTTTGAGGCCATACTATACTATGACTTTTTTTGGCCTATTTTGAAGCCTTACTATACTATGACCATTTTTATGACATTTTGAGGCCTTACTATACTATGACTTTTTTTGGCCTATTTTGAAGCCTTACTATACTATGACCATTTTTATGACATTTTGAGGCCATACTATACTATGACTTTTTTTGGCCTATTTTGAAGCCTTACTATACTATGACCATTTTTATGACATTTTGAGGCCATACTAAAGTATGACTTTTTTTGGCCTATTTTGAAGCCTTACTATACTATGACCATTTTTATGACATTTTGAGGCCATACTATACTATGACTTTTTATGGCCTATTTTGAAGCCTTACTATACTATGACCATTTTTATGACTTTTTGAGGCCATACTATACTATGACTTTTTTTGACCATTTTGAAGCCTTACTATACTATGACTTTTTTTGGCCTATTTTGAAGCCTTACTATACTATGACCATACTATACTATGACTTTTTGAGGCCATACTATACTATGACTTTTTTTGGCCTATTTTGAAGCCTTACTATATTATGACCATTTTTATGACTTTTTGAGGCCTTACTATACTATGACTTTTTTTGGCCTATTTTGAAGCCTTACTATACTATGACCATTTTTATGACTTTTTGAGGCCATACTATACTATGACTTTTTTTGACCATTTTGAAGCCTTACTATACTATGACCATACTATACTATGACTTTTTGAGGCCATACTATACTATGACTTTTTTTGGCCTATTTTGAAGCCTTACTATACTATGACCATTTTTATGACATTTTGAGGCCATACTATACTATGACTTTTTTTGGCCTATTTTGAAGCCTTACTATACTATGACCATTTTTATGACATTTTGAGGCCATACTAAAGTATGACTTTTTTTGGCCTATTTTGAAGCCTTACTATACTATGACCATTTTTATGACATTTTGAGGCCATACTATACTATGACTTTTTATGGCCTATTTTGAAGCCTTACTATACTATGACCATTTTTATGACATTTTGAGGCCATACTATACTATGACTTTTTTTGGCCTATTTTGAAGCCTTACTATACTATGACCATTTTTATGACATTTTGAGGCCATACTAAAGTATGACTTTTTTTGGCCTATTTTGAAGCCTTACTATACTATGACCATTTTTATGACATTTTGAGGCCATACTATACTATGACTTTTTTTGGCCTATTTTGAAGCCTTACTATACTATGACCATTTTTATGACTTTTTGAGGCCATACTATACTATGACTTTTTTTGACCATTTTGAAGCCTTACTATACTACGACCATACTATACTATGACTTTTTGAGGACATACTATAGTATGACTTTTTTTGGCCTATCTTGTAGCCTTACTATACTATGACCATTTTTATGACTTTTTGAGGCCATACTATACTATGACTTTTTATGACCATTTTGAAGCCTTACTATACTATGACCATACTATACTATGACTTTTTGAGGCCATACTATACTATGACTTTTTTTGGCCTATTTTGTAGCCTTACTATACTATGACCATTTTTATGACATTTTGAGGCCATACTATACTATGACTTTTTTTGGCCTATTTTGAAGCCTTACTATACTATGACCATTTTTATGACATTTTGAGGCCATACTATACTATGACTTTTTTTGGCCTATTTTGAAGCCTTACTATACTATGACCATTTTTATGACATTTTGAGGCCATACTAAAGTATGACTTTTTTTGGCCTATTTTGAAGCCTTACTATACTATGACCATTTTTATGACTTTTTGAGGCCATACTATACTATGACTTTTTTTGACCATTTTGAAGCCATACTATACTATGACTTTTTGAGGACATACTATAGTATGACTTTTTTTGGCCTATCTTGTAGCCTTACTATACTATGACCATTTTTATGACTTTTTGAGGCCATACTATACTATGACTTTTTTTGGCCTATTTTGAAGCCTTACTATACTATGACCATTTTTATGACATTTTGAGGCCATACTATACTATGACTTTTTATGGCCTATTTTGAAGCCTTACTATACTATGACCATTTTTATGACTTTTTGAGGCCATACTATACTATGACCTTTTTGACCATTTTGAAGCCTTACTATACTATGACTTTTTTTGAACTATTTTGAAGCCTTACTATACTATGACCATACTATACTATGACTTTTTGAGGCCATACTATACTATGACTTTTTCTGGCCTATTTTGAAGCCTTACTATACTATGACTTTTTTTGGCCTATTTTGAAGCCTTACTATACTATGACCATTTTTATGACATTTTGAGGCCATACTATACTATGACTTTTTATGGCCTATTTTGAAGCCTTACTATACTATGACCATTTTTATGACTTTTTGAGGCCATACTATACTATGACCTTTTTGACCATTTTGAAGCCTTACTATACTATGACTTTTTTTGAACTATTTTGAAGCCTTACTATACTATGACCATACTATACTATGACTTTTTGAGGCCATACTATACTATGACTTTTTCTGGCCTATTTTGAAGCCTTACTATACTATGACTTTTTTTGGCCTATTTTGAAGCCTTACTATACTATGACCATTTTTATGACTTTTTGACGCCATACTATACTATGACTTTTTTTGGCCTATTTTGAAGCCTTACTATACTATGACCATTTTTATGACATTTTGAGGCCATACTATACTATGACTTTTTTTGGCCTATTTTGAAGCCTTACTATACTATGACCATTTTTATGACATTTTGAGGCCATACTAAAGTATGACTTTTTTTGGCCTATTTTGAAGCCTTACTATACTATGACCATTTTTATGACATTTTGAGGCCATACTATACTATGACTTTTTTTGGCCTATTTTGAAGCCTTACTATACTATGACCATTTTTATGACTTTTTGAGGCCATACTATACTATGACTTTTTTTGACCATTTTGAAGCCTTACTATACTATGACCATTTTTATGACATTTTGAGGCCATACTATACTATGACTTTTTTGGCCTATTTTGAAGCCTTACTATACTATGACCATTTTTATGACATTTTGAGGCCATACTATACTATGACTTTTTTTGGCCTATTTTGAAGCCTTACTATACTATGACCATTTTTATGACATTTTGAAGCCATACTAAAGTATGACTTTTTTTGGCCTATTTTGAAGCCTTACTATACTATGACCATTTTTATGACATTTTGAGGCCATACTAAAGTATGACTTTTTTTGGCCTATTTTGAAGCCTTACTATACTATGACCATTTTTATGACATTTTGAGGCCTTACTATACTATGACTTTTTTTGGCCTATTTTGAAGCCTTACTATACTATGACCATTTTTATGACTTTTTGAGGCCATACTATACTATGACTTTTTTTGACCATTTTGAAGCCTTACTATACTATGACCATACTATACTATGACTTTTTGAGGCCATACTATACTATGACTTTTTTTGGCCTATTTTGAAGCCTTACTATACTATGACCATTTTTATGACATTTTGAGGCCATACTATACTATGACTTTTTTTGGCCTATTTTGAAGCCTTACTATACTATGACCATTTTTATGACATTTTGAGGCCATACTAAAGTATGACTTTTTTTGGCCTATTTTGAAGCCTTACTATACTATGACCATTTTTATGACTTTTTGAGGCCATACTATACTATGACTTTTTTTGACCATTTTGAAGCCATACTATACTATGACTTTTTGAGGACATACTATAGTATGACTTTTTTTGGCCTATCTTGTAGCCTTACTATACTATGACCATTTTTATGACTTTTTGAGGCCATACTATACTATGACTTTTTTTGGCCTATTTTGAAGCCTTACTATACTATGACCATTTTTATGACATTTTGAGGCCATACTATACTATGACTTTTTATGGCCTATTTTGAAGCCTTACTATACTATGACCATTTTTATGACTTTTTGAGGCCATACTATACTATGACCTTTTTGACCATTTTGAAGCCTTACTATACTATGACTTTTTTTGAACTATTTTGAAGCCTTACTATACTATGACCATACTATACTATGACTTTTTGAGGCCATACTATACTATGACTTTTTCTGGCCTATTTTGAAGCCTTACTATACTATGACTTTTTTTGGCCTATTTTGAAGCCTTACTATACTATGACCATTTTTATGACTTTTTGACGCCATACTATACTATGACTTTTTTTGGCCTATTTTGAAGCCTTACTATACTATGACCATTTTTATGACATTTTGAGGCCATACTATACTATGACTTTTTTTGGCCTATTTTGAAGCCTTACTATACTATGACCATTTTTATGACATTTTGAGGCCATACTAAAGTATGACTTTTTTTGGCCTATTTTGAAGCCTTACTATACTATGACCATTTTTATGACATTTTGAGGCCATACTATACTATGACTTTTTTTGGCCTATTTTGAAGCCTTACTATACTATGACCATTTTTATGACTTTTTGAGGCCATACTATACTATGACTTTTTTTTGACCATTTTGAAGCCTTACTATACTACGACCATACTATACTATGACTTTTTGAGGACACACTATAGTATGACTTTTTTTGGCCTATCTTGTAGCCTTACTATACTATGACCATTTTTATGACTTTTTGAGGCCATACTATACTATGACTTTTTTTGACCATTTTGAAGCCTTACTATACTATGACCATACTATACTATGACTTTTTGAGGCCATACTATACTATGACTTTTTTTGGCCTATTTTGTAGCCTTACTATACTATGACCATTTTTATGACATTTTGAGGCCATACTATACTATGACTTTTTTTGGCCTATTTTGAAGCCTTACTATACTATGACCATTTTTATGACATTTTGAGGCCATACTAAAGTATGACTTTTTTTGGCCTATTTTGAAGCCTTACTATACTATGACCATTTTTATGACTTTTTGAGGCCATACTATACTATGACTTTTTTTGACCATTTTGAAGCCTTACTATACTATGACTTTTTTTGGCCTATTTTGAAGCCTTACTATACTATGACCATACTATACTATGACTTTTTGAGGCCATACTATACTATGACTTTTTTTGGCCTATTTTGAAGCCTTACTATACTATGACCATTTTTATGACATTTTGAGGCCTTACTATACTATGACTTTTTTTGGCCTATTTTGAAGCCTTACTATACTATGACCATTTTTATGACATTTTGAGGCCATACTATACTATGACTTTTTTTTTTACCATTTTGAAGCCTTACTATACTATGACCATACTATACTATGCCTTTTTGAGGCCATACTATACTATGACTTTTTTTGGCCTATTTTGAAGACTTACTATACTATGACCATACTAGACTATGACTTTTTGAGGCCATACTATACTATGACTTTTTTTGGCCTATTTTGAAGCCTTACTATACTATGACCATTTTTATGACATTTTGAGGCCATACTAAAGTATGACTTTTTTTGGCCTATTTTGAAGCCTTACTATACTATGACCATTTTTATGACATTTTGAGGCCATACTATACTATGACTTTTTATGGCCTATTTTGAAGCCTTACTATACTATGACCATTTTTATGACATTTTGAGGCCATACTATACTATGACTTTTTATGGCCTATTTTGAAGCCTTACTATACTATGACCATTTTTATGACTTTTTGAGGCCATACTATACTATGACTTTTTTTGACCATTTTGAAGCCTTACTATACTATGACTTTTTTTGGCCTATTTTGAAGCTTTACTATACTATGACCATACTATACTATGACTTTTTGAGGCCATACTATACTATGACTTTTTTTGGCCTATTTTGAAGCCTTACTATACTATGACCATTTTTATGACTTTTTGAGGCCTTACTATACTATGACTTTTTTTGGCCTATTTTGAAGCCTTACTATACTATGACCATACTATACTATGACTTTTTGAGGACATACTATAGTATGACTTTTTTTTGTCCTATCTTGAAGCCTTACTATACTATGACCATTTTTATGACATTTTGAAGCCTTACTATACTATGACTTTTTTTGGCCTATTTTGAAGCCTTACTATACTATGACTTTTTTGGCCTATTTTGAAGCCTTACTATACTATGACCATTTTTATGACATTTTGAGGCCATACTATACTATGACTTTTTTTGGCCTATTTTGAAGCCTTACTATACTATGACCATTTTTATGACATTTTGAGGCCATACTAAAGTATGACTTTTTTTGGCCTATTTTGAAGCCTTACTATACTATGACCATTTTTATGACATTTTGAGGCCATACTATACTATGACTTTTTTTGGCCTATTTTGAAGCCTTACTATACTATGACCATTTTTATGACTTTTTGAGGCCATACTATACTATGACTTTTTTTGACCATTTTGAAGCCTTACTATACTACGACCATACTATACTATGACTTTTTGAGGACATACTATAGTATGACTTTTTTTGGCCTATCTTGTAGCCTTACTATACTATGACCATTTTTATGACTTTTTGAGGCCATACTATACTATGACTTTTTATGACCATTTTGAAGCCTTACTATACTATGACCATACTATACTATGACTTTTTGAGGCCATACTATACTATGACTTTTTTTGGCCTATTTTGTAGCCTTACTATACTATGACCATTTTTATGACATTTTGAGGCCATACTATACTATGACTTTTTTTGGCCTATTTTGAAGCCTTACTATACTATGACCATTTTTATGACATTTTGAGGCCATACTAAAGTATGACTTTTTTTGGCCTATTTTGTAGCCTTACTATACTATGACCATTTTTATGACATTTTGAGGCCATACTATACTATGACTTTTTTTGGCCTATTTTGAAGCCTTACTATACTATGACCATTTTTATGACATTTTGAGGCCATACTAAAGTATGACTTTTTTTGGCCTATTTTGAAGCCTTACTATACTATGACCATTTTTATGACTTTTTGAGGCCATACTATACTATGACTTTTTTTGACCATTTTGAAGCCTTACTATACTATGACTTTTTTTGGCCTATTTTGAAGCCTTAATATACTATGACCATACTATACTATGACTTTTTGAGGACATACTATAGTATGACTTTTTTTGGCCTATCTTGTAGCCTTACTATACTATGACCATTTTTATGACTTTTTGAGGCCATACTATACTATGACTTTTTTTGACCATTTTGAAGCCTTACTATACTATGACTTTTTTTGGCCTATTTTGAAGCCTTACTATATTATGACCATACTATACTATGACTTTTTGAGGACATACTATACTATGACTTTTTTTGACCATTTTGAAGCCTTACTATACTATGACTTTTTTTGGCCTATTTTGAAGCCTTACTATACTATGACCATACTATACTATGACTTTTTGAGGCCATACTATACTATGACTTTTTTTGGCCTATTTTGAAGCCTTACTATACTATGACCATTTTTATGACATTTTGAGGCCATACTATACTGTGACTTTTTTTGGCCTATTTTGAAGCCTTACTATACTATGACTTTTTTTGGCCTATTTTGAGGCCTTACTATACTATGACCATTTTTATGACATTTTGAGGCCATACTATACTATGACTTTTTTTGGCCTATTTTGAAGCCTTACTATACTATGACCATTTTTATGACATTTTGAGGCCATACTAAAGTATGACTTTTTTTGGCCTATTTTGAAGCCTTACTATACTATGACCATTTTTATGACTTTTTGAGGCCATAGTATACTATGACTTTTTTTGACCATTTTGAAGCCATACTATACTATGACTTTTTGAGGACATACTATAGTATGACTTTTTTTGGCCTATCTTGTAGCCTTACTATACTATGACCATTTTTATGACTTTTTGAGGCCATACTATACTATGACTTTTTTTGACCATTTTGAAGCCTTACTATACTATGACCATTTTTATGACATTTTGAGGCCATACTAAAGTATGACTTTTTTTGGCCTATTTTGAAGCCTTACTATACTATGACCATTTTTATGACATTTTGAGGCCATACTATACTATGACTTTTTTTGGCCTATTTTGAAGCCTTACTATACTATGACCATTTTTATGACATTTTGAGGCCATACTAAAGTATGACTTTTTTTGGCCTATTTTGAAGCCTTACTATACTATGACCATTTTTATGACATTTTGAGGCCATACTATACTATGACTTTTTTTGGCCTATTTTGAAGCCTTACTATACTATGACCATTTTTATGACTTTTTGACGCCATACTACACTATGACTTTTTTTGGCCTATTTTGAAGCCTTACTATACTATGACCATACTATACTATGACTTTTTTTGGCCTATTTTGAAGCCTTACTATACTATGACTTTTTTGGCCTATTTTGAAGCCTTACTATACTATGACCATTTTTATGACATTTTGAAGCCATACTAAAGTATGACTTTTTTTGGCCTATTTTGAAGCCTTACTATACTATGACCATTTTTATGACATTTTGAGGCCATACTAAAGTATGACTTTTTTTGGCCTATTTTGAAGCCTTACTATACTATGACCATTTTTATGACATTTTGAGGCCATACTATACTATGACTTTTTTTGGCCTATTTTGAAGCCTTACTATACTATGACCATTTTTATGACTTTTTGAGGCCATACTATACTATGACTTTTTTTGACCATTTTGAAGCCTTACTATACTATGACCATACTATACTATGCCTTTTTGAGGCCATACTATACTATGACTTTTTTTGGCCTATTTTGAAGCCTTACTATACTATGACCATACTATACTATGACTTTTTGAGGCCATACTATACTATGACTTTTTTTGGCCTATTTTGAAGCCTTACTATACTATGACCATTTTTATGACATTTTGAGGCCTTACTATGCTATGACTTTTTTTGGCCTATTTTGAAGCCTTACTATACTATGACCATTTTTATGACATTTTGAGGCCATACTATACTATGACTTTTTTTTACCATTTTGAAGCCTTACTATACTATGACCATACTATACTATGCCTTTTTGAGGCCATACTATACTATGACTTTTTTTGGCCTATTTTGAAGCCTTACTATACTATGACCATTTTTATGACATTTTGAGGCCATACTATACTATGACTTTTTTTGGCCTATTTTGAAGCCTTACTATACTATGACCATTTTTATGACATTTTGAGGCCATACTAAAGTATGACTTTTTTTGGCCTATTTTGAAGCCTTACTATACTATGACCATTTTTATGACATTTTGAGGCCATACTATACTATGACTTTTTTTGGCCTATTTTGAAGCCTTACTATACTATGACCATTTTTATGACTTTTTGAGGCCATACTATACTATGACTTTTTTTGACCATTTTGAAGCCATACTATACTATGACTTTTTGAGGACATACTATAGTATGACTTTTTTTGGCCTATCTTGTAGCCTTACTATACTATGACCATTTTTATGACTTTTTGAGGCCATACTATACTATGACTTTTTTTGACCATTTTGAAGCCTTACTATACTATGACCATACTATACTATGACTTTTTGAGGCCATACTATACTATGACTTTTTTTGGCCTATTTTGAAGCCTTACTATACTATGACTTTTTTTGGCCTATTTTGAAGCCTTACTATACTATGACCATTTTTATGACATTTTGAGGCCATACTATACTATGACTTTTTTTTGGCCTATTTTGAAGCCTTACTATACTATGACCATTTTTATGACTTTTTGAGGCCTTACTATACTATGAGTTTTTTTGGCCTATTTTGAAGCCTTACTATACTATGACCATTTTTATGACATTTTGAGGCCATACTATACTATGACTTTTTTTGGCCTATTTTGAAGCCTTACTATACTATGACCATTTTTATGACATTTTGAGGCCATACTATACTATGACTTTTTTGGCCTATTTTGAAGCCTTACTATACTATGACCATTTTTATGACATTTTGAGGCCATACTATACTATGACTTTTTATGGCCTATTTTGAAGCCTTACTATACTATGACCATTTTTATGACTTTTTGAGGCCATACTATACTATGACTTTTTTTGACCATTTTGAAGCCTTACTATACTATGACTTCTTTTGGCCTATTTTGAAGCCTTACTATACTATGACCATACTATACTATGACTTTTTGAGGCCATACTATACTATGACTTTTTTTTGGCCTATTTTGAAGCCTTACTATACTATGACCATTTTTATGACTTTTTGAGGCCTTACTATACTATGACTTTTTTTGGCCTATTTTGAAGCCTTACTATACTATGACCATACTATACTATGACTTTTTGAGGCCATACTATACTATGACTTTTTTTGGCCTATTTTGAAGCCTTACTATACTATGACCATTTTTATGACTTTTTGAGGCCATACTATACTATGACTTTTTTTGGCCTATTTTGAAGCCTTACTATACTATGACTTTTTTTTGACCATTTTGAAGCCTTACTATACTATGACCATACTATACTATGACTTTTTGAGGCCATACTATACTATGACTTTTTTTGGCCTATTTTGAAGCCTTACTATACTATGACTTTTTTGGCCTATTTTGAAGCCTTACTATACTATGACCATACTATACTATGACTTTTTGAGGCCATACTATACTATGACTTTTTTTGGCCTATTTTGAAGCCTTACTATACTATGACCATTTTTATGACATTTTGAGGCCATACTATACTATGACTTTTTTTGGCCTATTTTGAAGCCTTACTATACTATGACCATTTTTATGACTTTTTGAGGCCATACTATACTATAACTTTTTTTGGCCTATTTTGAAGCCTTACTATACTATGACCATTTTTATGACATTTTGAGGCCATACTATACTATGACTTTTTTTGGCCTATTTTGAAGCCTTACTATACTATGACCATTTTTATGACATTTTGAGGCCATACTATACTATGACTTTTTTTGGCCTATTTTGAAGCCTTACTATACTATGACCATTTTTATGACATTTTGAGGCCATACTAAAGTATGACTTTTTTTGGCCTATTTTGAAGCCTTACTATACTATGACCATTTTTATGACATTTTGAGGCCATACTATACTATGACTTTTTTTGGCCTATTTTGAAGCCTTACTATACGATGACCATTTTTATGACTTTTTGAGGCCATACTATACTATAACTTTTTTTGGCCTATTTTGAAGCCTTACTATACTATGACTTTTTTGGCCTATTTTGAAGCCTTACTATACTATGACCATTTTTATGACATTTTGAGGCCATACTATACTATGACTTTTTTTGGCCTATTTTGAAGCCTTACTATACTATGACCATACTATACTCTGACTTTTTGAGGACATACTATAGTATGACTTTTTTTGGCCTATCTTGTAGCCTTACTATACTATGACCATTTTTATGACTTTTTGAGGCCATACTATACTATGACTTTTTTTGACCATTTTGAAGCCTTACTATACTATGACCATACTATACTATGACTTTTTGAGGCCATACTATACTATGACTTTTTTTGGCCTATTTTGAAGCCTTACTATACTATGACCATTTTTATGACATTTTGAGGCCATACTAAAGTATGACTTTTTTTGGCCTATTTTGAAGCCTTACTATACTATGACCATTTTTATGACATTTTGAGGCCATACTATACTATGACTTTTTTTGGCCTATTTTGAAGCCTTACTATACTATGACCATTTTTATGACATTTTGAGGCCATACTATACTATGACTTTTTTTGGCCTATTTTGAAGCCTTACTATACTATGACCATTTTTATGACATTTTGAGGCCATACTATACTGTGACTTTTTTGGCCTATTTTGAAGCCTTACTATACTATGACCATTTTTATGACATTTTGAGGCCATACTATACTATGACTTTTTATGGCCTATTTTGAAGCCTTACTATACTATGACCATTTTTATGACTTTTTGAGGCCATACTATACTATGACTTTTTTTGACCATTTTGAAGCCTTACTATACTATGACTTTTTTTGGCCTATTTTGAAGCCTTACTATACTATGACCATACTATACTATGACTTTTTGAGGCCATACTATACTATGACTTTTTTTGGCCTATTTTGAAGCCTTACTATACTATGACCATTTTTATGACTTTTTGAGGCCATACTATACTATGACTTTTTTTGGCCTATTTTGAAGCCTTACTATACTATGACTTTTTTTGACCATTTTGAAGCCTTACTATACTATGACCATACTATACTATGACTTTTTGAGGCCATACTATACTATGACTTTTTTTGGCCTATTTTGAAGCCTTACTATACTATGACTTTTTTGGCCTATTTTGAAGCCTTACTATACTATGACCATACTATACTATGACTTTTTGAGGCCATACTATACTATGACTTTTTTTGGCCTATTTTGAAGCCTTACTATACTATGACTTTTTTTGGCCTATTTTGAAGCCTTACTATACTATGACCATTTTTATGACATTTTGAGGCCATACTATACTATGACTTTTTTTGGCCTATTTTGAAGCCTTACTATACTATGACCATTTTTATGACTTTTTGAGGCCATACTATACTATAACTTTTTTTGGCCTATTTTGAAGCCTTACTATACTATGACCATTTTTATGACATTTTGAGGCCATACTATACTATGACTTTTTTTGGCCTATTTTGAAGCCTTACTATACTATGACCATTTTTATGACATTTTGAGGCCATACTATACTATGACTTTTTTTGGCCTATTTTGAAGCCTTACTATACTATGACCATTTTTATGACTTTTTGAGGCCATACTATACTATGACCTTTTTGACCATTTTGAAGCCTTACTATACTATGACTTTTTTTGAACTATTTTGAAGCCTTACTATACTATGACCATACTATACTATGACTTTTTGAGGCCATACTAATGACTTTTTCTGGCCTATTTTGAAGCCTTACTATACTATGACTTTTTTTGGCCTATTTTGAAGCCTTACTATACTATGACCATTTTTATGACTTTTTGACGCCATACTATACTATGACTTTTTTTGGTCTATTTTGAAGCCTTACTATACTATGACCATTTTTATGACATTTTGAGGCCATACTATACTATGACTTTTTTTGGCCTATTTTGAAGCCTTACTATACTATGACCATTTTTATGACATTTTGAGGCCATACTATACTATGACTTTTTTTGGTCTATTTTGAAGCCTTACTATACTATGACCATTTTTATGACATTTTGAGGCCATACTATACTATGACTTTTTTTGGCCTATTTTGAAGCCTTACTATACTATGACCATTTTTATAACTTTTTGAGGCCATACTATACTATGACTTTTTGAGGACATACTATAGTATGACTTTTTTTGGCCTATCTTGTAGCCTTACTATACTATGACCATTTTTATAACTTTTTGAGGCCATACTATACTATGATTTTTTTTGACCATTTTGAAGCCATACTATACTATGACTTTTTGAGGACATACTATAGTATGACTTTTTTTGGCCTATCTTGTAGCCTTACTATACTATGACCATTTTTATGACTTTTTGAGGCCATACTATACTATGACTTTTTTTGACCATTTTGAAGCCTTACTATACTATGACCATACTATACTATGACTTTTTGTGGCCATACTATACTATGACTTTTTTTGGCCTATTTTGAAGCCTTACTATACTATGACTTTTTTTGGCCTATTTTGAAGCCTTACTATACTATGACCATTTTTATGACATTTTGAGGCCATAATATACTATGACTTTTTTTGGCCTATTTTGAAGCCTTACTATACTATGACCATTTTTATGACATTTTGAGGCCATACTAAAGTATGACTTTTTTTGGCCTATTTTGAAGCCTTACTATACTATGACCATTTTTATGACATTTTGAGGCCATACTATACTATGACTTTTTTTGGCCTATTTTGAAGCCTTACTATACTATGACCATTTTTATGACATTTTGAGGCCATACTATACTATGACTTTTTTTGGCCTATTTTGAAGCCTTACTATACTATGACCATTTTTATGACTTTTTGAGGCCATACTATACTGTGACTTTTTTGGCCTATTTTGAAGCCTTACTATACTATGACCATTTTTATGACATTTTGAGGCCATACTATACTATGACTTTTTTTGGCCTATTTTGAAGCCTTACTATACTATGACCATTTTTATGACATTTTGAGGCCATACTATACTATGACTTTTTTTGGCCTATTTTGAAGCCTTACTATACTATGACCATTTTTATGACTTTTTGAGGCCATACTATACTATGACCTTTTTGACCATTTTGAAGCCTTACTATACTATGACTTTTTTTGAACTATTTTGAAGCCTTACTATACTATGACCATACTATACTATGACTTTTTGAGGCCATACTAATGACTTTTTCTGGCCTATTTTGAAGCCTTACTATACTATGACTTTTTTTGGCCTATTTTGAAGCCTTACTATACTATGACCATTTTTATGACTTTTTGACGCCATACTATACTATGACTTTTTTTGGTCTATTTTGAAGCCTTACTATACTATGACCATTTTTATGACATTTTGAGGCCATACTATACTATGACTTTTTTTGGCCTATTTTGAAGCCTTACTATACTATGACCATTTTTATGACATTTTGAGGCCATACTATACTATGACTTTTTTTGGTCTATTTTGAAGCCTTACTATACTATGACCATTTTTATGACATTTTGAGGCCATACTATACTATGACTTTTTTTGGCCTATTTTGAAGCCTTACTATACTATGACCATTTTTATAACTTTTTGAGGCCATACTATACTATGACTTTTTGAGGACATACTATAGTATGACTTTTTTTGGCCTATCTTGTAGCCTTACTATACTATGACCATTTTTATAACTTTTTGAGGCCATACTATACTATGATTTTTTTTGACCATTTTGAAGCCATACTATACTATGACTTTTTGAGGACATACTATAGTATGACTTTTTTTGGCCTATCTTGTAGCCTTACTATACTATGACCATTTTTATGACTTTTTGAGGCCATACTATACTATGACTTTTTTTGACCATTTTGAAGCCTTACTATACTATGACCATACTATACTATGACTTTTTGTGGCCATACTATACTATGACTTTTTTTGGCCTATTTTGAAGCCTTACTATACTATGACTTTTTTTGGCCTATTTTGAAGCCTTACTATACTATGACCATTTTTATGACATTTTGAGGCCATAATATACTATGACTTTTTTTGGCCTATTTTGAAGCCTTACTATACTATGACCATTTTTATGACATTTTGAGGCCATACTAAAGTATGACTTTTTTTGGCCTATTTTGAAGCCTTACTATACTATGACCATTTTTATGACATTTTGAGGCCATACTATACTATGACTTTTTTTGGCCTATTTTGAAGCCTTACTATACTATGACCATTTTTATGACATTTTGAGGCCATACTATACTATGACTTTTTTTGGCCTATTTTGAAGCCTTACTATACTATGACCATTTTTATGACATTTTGAGGCCATACTATACTGTGACTTTTTTGGCCTATTTTGAAGCCTTACTATACTATGACCATTTTTATGACATTTTGAGGCCATACTATACTATGACTTTTTATGGCCTATTTTGAAGCCTTACTATACTATGACCATTTTTATGACTTTTTGAGGCCATACTATACTATGACTTTTTTTTGACCATTTTGAAGCCTTACTATACTATGACTTTTTTTGGCCTATTTTGAAGCCTTACTATACTATGACCATACTATACTATGACTTTTTGAGGCCATACTATACTATGACTTTTTTTGGCCTATTTTGAAGCCTTACTATACTATGACCATTTTTATGACTTTTTGAGGCCATACTATACTATGACTTTTTTTGGCCTATTTTGAAGCCTTACTATACTATGACTTTTTTTGACCATTTTGAAGCCTTACTATACTATGACCATACTATACTATGACTTTTTGAGGCCATACTATACTATGACTTTTTTTGGCCTATTTTGAAGCCTTACTATATTATGACTTTTTTGGCCTATTTTGAAGCCTTACTATACTATGACCATACTATACTATGACTTTTTGAGGCCATACTATACTATGACTTTTTTTGGCCTATTTTGAAGCCTTACTATACTATGACTTTTTTTGGCCTATTTTGAAGCCTTACTATACTATGACCATTTTTATGACATTTTGAGGCCATACTATACTATGACTTTTTTTGGCCTATTTTGAAGCCTTACTATACTATGACCATTTTTATGACTTTTTGAGGCCATACTATACTATAACTTTTTTTGGCCTATTTTGAAGCCTTACTATACTATGACCATTTTTATGACATTTTGAGGCCATACTATACTATGACTTTTTTTGGCCTATTTTGAAGCCTTACTATACTATGACCATTTTTATGACATTTTGAGGCCATACTATACTATGACTTT
Source organism: Toxotes jaculatrix (assembly GCF_017976425.1). Lineage (NCBI taxonomy): Eukaryota > Metazoa > Chordata > Actinopteri > Toxotidae > Toxotes > Toxotes jaculatrix. Next base: position 26,125,433 of record NC_054399.1, read on the forward strand.
TTTTGGCCTATTTTGAAGCCTTACTATACTATGACCATTTTTATGACTTTTTGAGGCCATACTATACTATGACCTTTTTGACCATTTTGAAGCCTTACTATACTATGACTTTTTTTGAACTATTTTGAAGCCTTACTATACTATGACCATACTATACTATGACTTTTTGAGGCCATACTAATGACTTTTTCTGGCCTATTTTGAAGCCTTACTATACTATGACTTTTTTTGGCCTATTTTGAAGCCTTACTATACTATGACCATTTTTATGACTTTTTGACGCCATACTATACTATGACTTTTTTTGGTCTATTTTGAAGCCTTACTATACTATGACCATTTTTATGACATTTTGAGGCCATACTATACTATGACTTTTTTTGGCCTATTTTGAAGCCTTACTATACTATGACCATTTTTATGACATTTTGAGGCCATACTATACTATGACTTTTTTTGGCCTATTTTGAAGCCTTACTATACTATGACCATTTTTATGACATTTTGAGGCCATACTATACTATGACTTTTTTTGGCCTATTTTGAAGCCTTACTATACTATGACCATTTTTATGACATTTTGAGGCCATACTATACTATGACTTTTTTTGGCCTATTTTGAAGCCTTACTATACTATGACCATTTTTATGACATTTTGAGGCCATTCTATACTATGACTTTTTTTGGCCTATTTTGAAGCCTTACTATACTATGACCATACTATACTATGACTTTTTGAGGCCATACTATACTATGACTTTTTTTGGCCTATTTTGAAGCCTTACTATACTATGACTTTTTTGGCCTATTTTGAAGCCTTACTATACTATGACCATTTTTATGACATTTTGAGGCCATACTATACTATGACTTTTTTTGGCCTATTTTGAAGCCTTACTATACTATGACCATTTTTATGACTTTTTGAGGCCTTACTATACTATGACTTTTTTTGGCCTATTTTGAAGCCTTACTATACTATGACCATTTTTATAACTTTTTGAGGCCATACTATACTATGACTTTTTGAGGACATACTATAGTATGACTTTTTTTGGCCTATCTTGTAGCCTTACTATACTATGACCATTTTTATAACTTTTTGAGGCCATACTATACTATGATTTTTTTTGACCATTTTGAAGCCATACTATACTATGACTTTTTGAGGACATACTATAGTATGACTTTTTTTGGCCTATCTTGTAGCCTTACTATACTATGACCATTTTTATGACTTTTTGAGGCCATACTATACTATGACTTTTTTTGACCATTTTGAAGCCTTACTATACTATGACCATACTATACTATGACTTTTTGTGGCCATACTATACTATGACTTTTTTTGGCCTATTTTGAAGCCTTACTATACTATGACTTTTTTTGGCCTATTTTGAAGCCTTACTATACTATGACCATTTTTATGACATTTTGAGGCCATAATATACTATGACTTTTTTTGGCCTATTTTGAAGCCTTACTATACTATGACCATTTTTATGACATTTTGAGGCCATACTAAAGTATGACTTTTTTTGGCCTATTTTGAAGCCTTACTATACTATGACCATTTTTATGACATTTTGAGGCCATACTATACTATGACTTTTTTTGGCCTATTTTGAAGCCTTACTATACTATGACCATTTTTATGACATTTTGAGGCCATACTATACTATGACTTTTTTTGGCCTATTTTGAAGCCTTACTATACTATGACCATTTTTATGACATTTTGAGGCCATACTATACTGTGACTTTTTTGGCCTATTTTGAAGCCTTACTATACTATGACCATTTTTATGACATTTTGAGGCCATACTATACTATGACTTTTTATGGCCTATTTTGAAGCCTTACTATACTATGACCATTTTTATGACTTTTTGAGGCCATACTATACTATGACATTTTTGACCATTTTGAAGCCTTACTATACTATGACTTTTTTTGGCCTATTTTGAAGCCTTACTATACTATGACCATACTATACTATGACTTTTTGAGGCCATACTATACTATGACTTTTTTTGGCCTATTTTGAAGCCTTACTATACTATGACCATTTTTATGACTTTTTGAGGCCATACTATACTATGACTTTTTTTGGCCTATTTTGAAGCCTTACTATACTATGACCATTTTTATGACTTTTTGAGGCCATACTATACTATGACTTTTTTTGGCCTATTTTGAAGCCTTACTATACTATGACCATTTTTATGACTTTTTGAGGCCATACTATACTATGACTTTTTTTTTTACCATTTTGAAGCCTTACTATACTATGACCATACTATACTATGCCTTTTTGAGGCCATACTATACTATGACTTTTTTTGGCCTATTTTGAAGACTTACTATACTATGACCATACTATACTATGACTTTTTGAGGCCATACTATACTATGACTTTTTTTGGCCTATTTTGAAGCCTTACTATACTATGACCATTTTTATGACATTTTGAGGCCATACTAAAGTATGACTTTTTTTGGCCTATTTTGAAGCCTTACTATACTATGACCATTTTTATGACATTTTGAGGCCATACTATACTATGACTTTTTATGGCCTATTTTGAAGCCTTACTATACTATGACCATTTTTATGACATTTTGAGGCCATACTATACTATGACTTTTTATGGCCTATTTTGAAGCCTTACTATACTATGACCATTTTTATGACTTTTTGAGGCCATACTATACTATGACTTTTTTTGACCATTTTGAAGCCTTACTATACTATGACTTTTTTTGGCCTATTTTGAAGCTTTACTATACTATGACCATACTATACTATGACTTTTTGAGGCCATACTATACTATGACTTTTTTTGGCCTATTTTGAAGCCTTACTATACTATGACCATTTTTATGACTTTTTGAGGCCTTACTATACTATGACTTTTTTTGGCCTATTTTGAAGCCTTACTATACTATGACCATTTTTATGACTTTTTGAGGCCATACTATACTATGACTTTTTTTGACCATTTTGAAGCCTTACTATACTATGACCATACTATACTATGACTTTTTGAGGCCATACTATACTATGACTTTTTTTGGCCTATTTTGAAGCCTTACTATACTATGACCATTTTTATGACATTTTGAGGCCATACTATACTATGACTTTTTTTGGCCTATTTTGAAGCCTTACTATACTATGACCATTTTTATGACATTTTGAGGCCATACTAAAGTATGACTTTTTTTGGCCTATTTTGAAGCCTTACTATACTATGACCATTTTTATGACATTTTGAGGCCATACTATACTATGACTTTTTATGGCCTATTTTGAAGCCTTACTATACTATGACCAATTTTATGACTTTTTGAGGCCATACTATACTATGACTTTTTTTGACCATTTTGAAGCCATACTATACTATGACTTTTTTTGGCCTATTTTGAAGCCTTACTATACTATGACTTTTTTTGGCCTATTTTGAAGCCTTACTATACTATGACCATTTTTATGACATTTTGAGGCCATAATAAAGTATGACTTTTTTTGGCCTATTTTGAAGCCTTACTATACTATGACCATTTTTATGACTTTTTGAGGCCATACTATACTATGACTTTTTTTGACCATTTTGAAGCCATACTATACTATGACTTTTTGAGGACATACTATAGTATGACTTTTTTTGGCCTATCTTGTAGCCTTACTATACTATGACCATTTTTATGACTTTTTGAGGCCATACTATACTATGACTTTTTTTGGCCTATTTTGAAGCCTTACTATACTATGACCATTTTTATGACATTTTGAGGCCATACTATACTATGACTTTTTATGGCCTATTTTGAAGCCTTACTATACTATGACCATTTTTATGACTTTTTGAGGCCATACTATACTATGACCTTTTTGACCATTTTGAAGCCTTACTATACTATGACTTTTTTTGAACTATTTTGAAGCCTTACTATACTATGACCATACTATACTATGACTTTTTGAGGCCATACTATACTATGACTTTTTCTGGCCTATTTTGAAGCCTTACTATACTATGACTTTTTTTGGCCTATTTTGAAGCCTTACTATACTATGACCATTTTTATGACTTTTTGACGCCATACTATACTATGACTTTTTTTGGCCTATTTTGAAGCCTTACTATACTATGACCATTTTTATGACATTTTGAGGCCATACTATACTATGACTTTTTTTGGCCTATTTTGAAGCCTTACTATACTATGACCATTTTTATGACATTTTGAGGCCATACTAAAGTATGACTTTTTTTGGCCTATTTTGAAGCCTTACTATACTATGACCATTTTTATGACATTTTGAGGCCATACTATACTATGACTTTTTTTGGCCTATTTTGAAGCCTTACTATACTATGACCATTTTTATGACTTTTTGAGGCCATACTATACTATGACTTTTTTTGACCATTTTGAAGCCTTACTATACTATGACCATTTTTATGACATTTTGAGGCCATACTATACTATGACTTTTTTGGCCTATTTTGAAGCCTTACTATACTATGACCATTTTTATGACATTTTGAGGCCATACTATACTATGACTTTTTTTGGCCTATTTTGAAGCCTTACTATACTATGACCATTTTTATGACATTTTGAGGCCATACTATACTGTGACTTTTTTGGCCTATTTTGAAGCCTTACTATACTATGACCATTTTTATGACATTTTGAGGCCATACTATACTATGACTTTTTATGGCCTATTTTGAAGCCTTACTATACTATGACCATTTTTATGACTTTTTGAGGCCATACTATACTATGACTTTTTTTTGACCATTTTGAAGCCTTACTATACTATGACTTTTTTTGGCCTATTTTGAAGCCTTACTATACTATGACCATACTATACTATGACTTTTTGAGGCCATACTATACTATGACTTTTTTTGGCCTATTTTGAAGCCTTACTATACTATGACCATTTTTATGACTTTTTGAGGCCATACTATACTATGACTTTTTTTGGCCTATTTTGAAGCCTTACTATACTATGACTTTTTTTGACCATTTTGAAGCCTTACTATACTATGACCATACTATACTATGACTTTTTGAGGCCATACTATACTATGACTTTTTTTGGCCTATTTTGAAGCCTTACTATATTATGACTTTTTTGGCCTATTTTGAAGCCTTACTATACTATGACCATACTATACTATGACTTTTTGAGGCCATACTATACTATGACTTTTTTTGGCCTATTTTGAAGCCTTACTATACTATGACTTTTTTTGGCCTATTTTGAAGCCTTACTATACTATGACCATTTTTATGACATTTTGAGGCCATACTATACTATGACTTTTTTTGGCCTATTTTGAAGCCTTACTATACTATGACCATTTTTATGACTTTTTGAGGCCATACTATACTATAACTTTTTTTGGCCTATTTTGAAGCCTTACTATACTATGACCATTTTTATGACATTTTGAGGCCATACTATACTATGACTTTTTTTGGCCTATTTTGAAGCCTTACTATACTATGACCATTTTTATGACATTTTGAGGCCATACTATACTATGACTTTTTTTGGCCTATTTTGAAGCCTTACTATACTATGACCATTTTTATGACTTTTTGAGGCCATACTATACTATGACCTTTTTGACCATTTTGAAGCCTTACTATACTATGACTTTTTTTGAACTATTTTGAAGCCTTACTATACTATGACCATACTATACTATGACTTTTTGAGGCCATACTAATGACTTTTTCTGGCCTATTTTGAAGCCTTACTATACTATGACTTTTTTTGGCCTATTTTGAAGCCTTACTATACTATGACCATTTTTATGACTTTTTGACGCCATACTATACTATGACTTTTTTTGGTCTATTTTGAAGCCTTACTATACTATGACCATTTTTATGACATTTTGAGGCCATACTATACTATGACTTTTTTTGGCCTATTTTGAAGCCTTACTATACTATGACCATTTTTATGACATTTTGAGGCCATACTATACTATGACTTTTTTTGGCCTATTTTGAAGCCTTACTATACTATGACCATTTTTATGACATTTTGAGGCCATACTATACTATGACTTTTTTTGGCCTATTTTGAAGCCTTACTATACTATGACCATTTTTATGACATTTTGAGGCCATACTATACTATGACTTTTTTTGGCCTATTTTGAAGCCTTACTATACTATGACCATTTTTATGACATTTTGAGGCCATTCTATACTATGACTTTTTTTGGCCTATTTTGAAGCCTTACTATACTATGACCATACTATACTATGACTTTTTGAGGCCATACTATACTATGACTTTTTTTGGCCTATTTTGAAGCCTTACTATACTATGACTTTTTTGGCCTATTTTGAAGCCTTACTATACTATGACCATTTTTATGACATTTTGAGGCCATACTATACTATGACTTTTTTTGGCCTATTTTGAAGCCTTACTATACTATGACCATTTTTATGACTTTTTGAGGCCTTACTATACTATGACTTTTTTTGGCCTATTTTGAAGCCTTACTATACTATGACCATTTTTATAACTTTTTGAGGCCATACTATACTATGACTTTTTGAGGACATACTATAGTATGACTTTTTTTGGCCTATCTTGTAGCCTTACTATACTATGACCATTTTTATAACTTTTTGAGGCCATACTATACTATGATTTTTTTTGACCATTTTGAAGCCATACTATACTATGACTTTTTGAGGACATACTATAGTATGACTTTTTTTGGCCTATCTTGTAGCCTTACTATACTATGACCATTTTTATGACTTTTTGAGGCCATACTATACTATGACTTTTTTTGACCATTTTGAAGCCTTACTATACTATGACCATACTATACTATGACTTTTTGTGGCCATACTATACTATGACTTTTTTTGGCCTATTTTGAAGCCTTACTATACTATGACTTTTTTTGGCCTATTTTGAAGCCTTACTATACTATGACCATTTTTATGACATTTTGAGGCCATAATATACTATGACTTTTTTTGGCCTATTTTGAAGCCTTACTATACTATGACCATTTTTATGACATTTTGAGGCCATACTAAAGTATGACTTTTTTTGGCCTATTTTGAAGCCTTACTATACTATGACCATTTTTATGACATTTTGAGGCCATACTATACTATGACTTTTTTTGGCCTATTTTGAAGCCTTACTATACTATGACCATTTTTATGACATTTTGAGGCCATACTATACTATGACTTTTTTTGGCCTATTTTGAAGCCTTACTATACTATGACCATTTTTATGACATTTTGAGGCCATACTATACTGTGACTTTTTTGGCCTATTTTGAAGCCTTACTATACTATGACCATTTTTATGACATTTTGAGGCCATACTATACTATGACTTTTTATGGCCTATTTTGAAGCCTTACTATACTATGACCATTTTTATGACTTTTTGAGGCCATACTATACTATGACATTTTTGACCATTTTGAAGCCTTACTATACTATGACTTTTTTTGGCCTATTTTGAAGCCTTACTATACTATGACCATACTATACTATGACTTTTTGAGGCCATACTATACTATGACTTTTTTTGGCCTATTTTGAAGCCTTACTATACTATGACCATTTTTATGACTTTTTGAGGCCATACTATACTATGACTTTTTTTGGCCTATTTTGAAGCCTTACTATACTATGACCATTTTTATGACTTTTTGAGGCCATACTATACTATGACTTTTTTTGGCCTATTTTGAAGCCTTACTATACTATGACCATTTTTATGACTTTTTGAGGCCATACTATACTATGACTTTTTTTTTTACCATTTTGAAGCCTTACTATACTATGACCATACTATACTATGCCTTTTTGAGGCCATACTATACTATGACTTTTTTTGGCCTATTTTGAAGACTTACTATACTATGACCATACTATACTATGACTTTTTGAGGCCATACTATACTATGACTTTTTTTGGCCTATTTTGAAGCCTTACTATACTATGACCATTTTTATGACATTTTGAGGCCATACTAAAGTATGACTTTTTTTGGCCTATTTTGAAGCCTTACTATACTATGACCATTTTTATGACATTTTGAGGCCATACTATACTATGACTTTTTATGGCCTATTTTGAAGCCTTACTATACTATGACCATTTTTATGACATTTTGAGGCCATACTATACTATGACTTTTTATGGCCTATTTTGAAGCCTTACTATACTATGACCATTTTTATGACTTTTTGAGGCCATACTATACTATGACTTTTTTTGACCATTTTGAAGCCTTACTATACTATGACTTTTTTTGGCCTATTTTGAAGCTTTACTATACTATGACCATACTATACTATGACTTTTTGAGGCCATACTATACTATGACTTTTTTTGGCCTATTTTGAAGCCTTACTATACTATGACCATTTTTATGACTTTTTGAGGCCTTACTATACTATGACTTTTTTTGGCCTATTTTGAAGCCTTACTATACTATGACCATTTTTATGACTTTTTGAGGCCATACTATACTATGACTTTTTTTGACCATTTTGAAGCCTTACTATACTATGACCATACTATACTATGACTTTTTGAGGCCATACTATACTATGACTTTTTTTGGCCTATTTTGAAGCCTTACTATACTATGACCATTTTTATGACATTTTGAGGCCATACTATACTATGACTTTTTTTGGCCTATTTTGAAGCCTTACTATACTATGACCATTTTTATGACATTTTGAGGCCATACTAAAGTATGACTTTTTTTGGCCTATTTTGAAGCCTTACTATACTATGACCATTTTTATGACATTTTGAGGCCATACTATACTATGACTTTTTATGGCCTATTTTGAAGCCTTACTATACTATGACCAATTTTATGACTTTTTGAGGCCATACTATACTATGACTTTTTTTGACCATTTTGAAGCCATACTATACTATGACTTTTTTTGGCCTATTTTGAAGCCTTACTATACTATGACTTTTTTTGGCCTATTTTGAAGCCTTACTATACTATGACCATTTTTATGACATTTTGAGGCCATAATAAAGTATGACTTTTTTTGGCCTATTTTGAAGCCTTACTATACTATGACCATTTTTATGACTTTTTGAGGCCATACTATACTATGACTTTTTTTGACCATTTTGAAGCCATACTATACTATGACTTTTTGAGGACATACTATAGTATGACTTTTTTGGCCTATCTTGTAGCCTTACTATACTATGACCATTTTTATGACTTTTTGAGGCCATACTATACTATGACTTTTTTTGGCCTATTTTGAAGCCTTACTATACTATGACCATTTTTATGACATTTTGAGGCCATACTATACTATGACTTTTTATGGCCTATTTTGAAGCCTTACTATACTATGACCATTTTTATGACTTTTTGAGGCCATACTATACTATGACCTTTTTGACCATTTTGAAGCCTTACTATACTATGACTTTTTTTGAACTATTTTGAAGCCTTACTATACTATGACCATACTATACTATGACTTTTTGAGGCCATACTATACTATGACTTTTTCTGGCCTATTTTGAAGCCTTACTATACTATGACTTTTTTTGGCCTATTTTGAAGCCTTACTATACTATGACCATTTTTATGACTTTTTGACGCCATACTATACTATGACTTTTTTTGGCCTATTTTGAAGCCTTACTATACTATGACCATTTTTATGACATTTTGAGGCCATACTATACTATGACTTTTTTTGGCCTATTTTGAAGCCTTACTATACTATGACCATTTTTATGACATTTTGAGGCCATACTAAAGTATGACTTTTTTTGGCCTATTTTGAAGCCTTACTATACTATGACCATTTTTATGACATTTTGAGGCCATACTATACTATGACTTTTTTTGGCCTATTTTGAAGCCTTACTATACTATGACCATTTTTATGACTTTTTGAGGCCATACTATACTATGACTTTTTTTGACCATTTTGAAGCCTTACTATACTATGACCATTTTTATGACATTTTGAGGCCATACTATACTATGACTTTTTTGGCCTATTTTGAAGCCTTACTATACTATGACCATTTTTATGACATTTTGAGGCCATACTATACTATGACTTTTTTTGGCCTATTTTGAAGCCTTACTATACTATGACCATTTTTATGACATTTTGAGGCCATACTATACTGTGACTTTTTTGGCCTATTTTGAAGCCTTACTATACTATGACCATTTTTATGACATTTTGAGGCCATACTATACTATGACTTTTTATGGCCTATTTTGAAGCCTTACTATACTATGACCATTTTTATGACTTTTTGAGGCCATACTATACTATGACTTTTTTTTGACCATTTTGAAGCCTTACTATACTATGACTTTTTTTGGCCTATTTTGAAGCCTTACTATACTATGACCATACTATACTATGACTTTTTGAGGCCATACTATACTATGACTTTTTTTGGCCTATTTTGAAGCCTTACTATACTATGACCATTTTTATGACTTTTTGAGGCCATACTATACTATGACTTTTTTTGGCCTATTTTGAAGCCTTACTATACTATGACTTTTTTTGACCATTTTGAAGCCTTACTATACTATGACCATACTATACTATGACTTTTTGAGGCCATACTATACTATGACTTTTTTTGGCCTATTTTGAAGCCTTACTATATTATGACTTTTTTGGCCTATTTTGAAGCCTTACTATACTATGACCATACTATACTATGACTTTTTGAGGCCATACTATACTATGACTTTTTTTGGCCTATTTTGAAGCCTTACTATACTATGACTTTTTTTGGCCTATTTTGAAGCCTTACTATACTATGACCATTTTTATGACATTTTGAGGCCATACTATACTATGACTTTTTTTGGCCTATTTTGAAGCCTTACTATACTATGACCATTTTTATGACTTTTTGAGGCCATACTATACTATAACTTTTTTTGGCCTATTTTGAAGCCTTACTATACTATGACCATTTTTATGACATTTTGAGGCCATACTATACTATGACTTTTTTTGGCCTATTTTGAAGCCTTACTATACTATGACCATTTTTATGACATTTTGAGGCCATACTATACTATGACTTTTTTTGGCCTATTTTGAAGCCTTACTATACTATGACCATTTTTATGACTTTTTGAGGCCATACTATACTATGACCTTTTTGACCATTTTGAAGCCTTACTATACTATGACTTTTTTTGAACTATTTTGAAGCCTTACTATACTATGACCATACTATACTATGACTTTTTGAGGCCATACTAATGACTTTTTCTGGCCTATTTTGAAGCCTTACTATACTATGACTTTTTTTGGCCTATTTTGAAGCCTTACTATACTATGACCATTTTTATGACTTTTTGACGCCATACTATACTATGACTTTTTTTGGTCTATTTTGAAGCCTTACTATACTATGACCATTTTTATGACATTTTGAGGCCATACTATACTATGACTTTTTTTGGCCTATTTTGAAGCCTTACTATACTATGACCATTTTTATGACATTTTGAGGCCATACTATACTATGACTTTTTTTGGCCTATTTTGAAGCCTTACTATACTATGACCATTTTTATGACATTTTGAGGCCATACTATACTATGACTTTTTTTGGCCTATTTTGAAGCCTTACTATACTATGACCATTTTTATGACATTTTGAGGCCATACTATACTATGACTTTTTTTGGCCTATTTTGAAGCCTTACTATACTATGACCATTTTTATGACATTTTGAGGCCATTCTATACTATGACTTTTTTTGGCCTATTTTGAAGCCTTACTATACTATGACCATACTATACTATGACTTTTTGAGGCCATACTATACTATGACTTTTTTTGGCCTATTTTGAAGCCTTACTATACTATGACTTTTTTGGCCTATTTTGAAGCCTTACTATACTATGACCATTTTTATGACATTTTGAGGCCATACTATACTATGACTTTTTTTGGCCTATTTTGAAGCCTTACTATACTATGACCATTTTTATGACTTTTTGAGGCCTTACTATACTATGACTTTTTTTGGCCTATTTTGAAGCCTTACTATACTATGACCATTTTTATAACTTTTTGAGGCCATACTATACTATGACTTTTTGAGGACATACTATAGTATGACTTTTTTTGGCCTATCTTGTAGCCTTACTATACTATGACCATTTTTATAACTTTTTGAGGCCATACTATACTATGATTTTTTTTGACCATTTTGAAGCCATACTATACTATGACTTTTTGAGGACATACTATAGTATGACTTTTTTTGGCCTATCTTGTAGCCTTACTATACTATGACCATTTTTATGACTTTTTGAGGCCATACTATACTATGACTTTTTTTGACCATTTTGAAGCCTTACTATACTATGACCATACTATACTATGACTTTTTGTGGCCATACTATACTATGACTTTTTTTGGCCTATTTTGAAGCCTTACTATACTATGACTTTTTTTGGCCTATTTTGAAGCCTTACTATACTATGACCATTTTTATGACATTTTGAGGCCATAATATACTATGACTTTTTTTGGCCTATTTTGAAGCCTTACTATACTATGACCATTTTTATGACATTTTGAGGCCATACTAAAGTATGACTTTTTTTGGCCTATTTTGAAGCCTTACTATACTATGACCATTTTTATGACATTTTGAGGCCATACTATACTATGACTTTTTTTGGCCTATTTTGAAGCCTTACTATACTATGACCATTTTTATGACATTTTGAGGCCATACTATACTATGACTTTTTTTGGCCTATTTTGAAGCCTTACTATACTATGACCATTTTTATGACATTTTGAGGCCATACTATACTGTGACTTTTTTGGCCTATTTTGAAGCCTTACTATACTATGACCATTTTTATGACATTTTGAGGCCATACTATACTATGACTTTTTATGGCCTATTTTGAAGCCTTACTATACTATGACCATTTTTATGACTTTTTGAGGCCATACTATACTATGACTTTTTTTGACCATTTTGAAGCCTTACTATACTATGACTTTTTTTGGCCTATTTTGAAGCCTTACTATACTATGACCATACTATACTATGACTTTTTGAGGCCATACTATACTATGACTTTTTTTGGCCTATTTTGAAGCCTTACTATACTATGACCATTTTTATGACTTTTTGAGGCCATACTATACTATGACTTTTTTTGGCCTATTTTGAAGCCTTACTATACTATGACCATTTTTATGACTTTTTGAGGCCATACTATACTATGACTTTTTTTGGCCTATTTTGAAGCCTTACTATACTATGACCATTTTTATGACTTTTTGAGGCCATACTATACTATGACTTTTTTTTTTACCATTTTGAAGCCTTACTATACTATGACCATACTATACTATGCCTTTTTGAGGCCATACTATACTATGACTTTTTTTGGCCTATTTTGAAGACTTACTATACTATGACCATACTATACTATGACTTTTTGAGGCCATACTATACTATGACTTTTTTTGGCCTATTTTGAAGCCTTACTATACTATGACCATTTTTATGACATTTTGAGGCCATACTAAAGTATGACTTTTTTTGGCCTATTTTGAAGCCTTACTATACTATGACCATTTTTATGACATTTTGAGGCCATACTATACTATGACTTTTTATGGCCTATTTTGAAGCCTTACTATACTATGACCATTTTTATGACATTTTGAGGCCATACTATACTATGACTTTTTATGGCCTATTTTGAAGCCTTACTATACTATGACCATTTTTATGACTTTTTGAGGCCATACTATACTATGACTTTTTTTGACCATTTTGAAGCCTTACTATACTATGACTTTTTTTGGCCTATTTTGAAGCTTTACTATACTATGACCATACTATACTATGACTTTTTGAGGCCATACTATACTATGACTTTTTTTGGCCTATTTTGAAGCCTTACTATACTATGACCATTTTTATGACTTTTTGAGGCCTTACTATACTATGACTTTTTTTGGCCTATTTTGAAGCCTTACTATACTATGACCATTTTTATGACTTTTTGAGGCCATACTATACTATGACTTTTTTTGACCATTTTGAAGCCTTACTATACTATGACCATACTATACTATGACTTTTTGAGGCCATACTATACTATGACTTTTTTTGGCCTATTTTGAAGCCTTACTATACTATGACCATTTTTATGACATTTTGAGGCCATACTATACTATGACTTTTTTTGGCCTATTTTGAAGCCTTACTATACTATGACCATTTTTATGACATTTTGAGGCCATACTAAAGTATGACTTTTTTTGGCCTATTTTGAAGCCTTACTATACTATGACCATTTTTATGACATTTTGAGGCCATACTATACTATGACTTTTTATGGCCTATTTTGAAGCCTTACTATACTATGACCAATTTTATGACTTTTTGAGGCCATACTATACTATGACTTTTTTTGACCATTTTGAAGCCATACTATACTATGACTTTTTTTGGCCTATTTTGAAGCCTTACTATACTATGACTTTTTTTGGCCTATTTTGAAGCCTTACTATACTATGACCATTTTTATGACATTTTGAGGCCATACTAAAGTATGACTTTTTTTGGCCTATTTTGAAGCCTTACTATACTATGACCATTTTTATGACTTTTTGAGGCCATACTATACTATGACTTTTTTTGACCATTTTGAAGCCATACTATACTATGACTTTTTGAGGACATACTATAGTATGACTTTTTTTGGCCTATCTTGTAGCCTTACTATACTATGACCATTTTTATGACTTTTTGAGGCCATACTATACTATGACTTTTTTTGGCCTATTTTGAAGCCTTACTATACTATGACCATTTTTATGACATTTTGAGGCCATACTATACTATGACTTTTTATGGCCTATTTTGAAGCCTTACTATACTATGACCATTTTTATGACTTTTTGAGGCCATACTATACTATGACCTTTTTGACCATTTTGAAGCCTTACTATACTATGACTTTTTTTGAACTATTTTGAAGCCTTACTATACTATGACCATACTATACTATGACTTTTTGAGGCCATACTATACTATGACTTTTTCTGGCCTATTTTGAAGCCTTACTATACTATGACTTTTTTTGGCCTATTTTGAAGCCTTACTATACTATGACCATTTTTATGACTTTTTGACGCCATACTATACTATGACTTTTTTTGGCCTATTTTGAAGCCTTACTATACTATGACCATTTTTATGACATTTTGAGGCCATACTATACTATGACTTTTTTTGGCCTATTTTGAAGCCTTACTATACTATGACCATTTTTATGACATTTTGAGGCCATACTAAAGTATGACTTTTTTTGGCCTATTTTGAAGCCTTACTATACTATGACCATTTTTATGACATTTTGAGGCCATACTATACTATGACTTTTTTTGGCCTATTTTGAAGCCTTACTATACTATGACCATTTTTATGACTTTTTGAGGCCATACTATACTATGACTTTTTTTGACCATTTTGAAGCCTTACTATACTATGACCATTTTTATGACATTTTGAGGCCATACTATACTATGACTTTTTTGGCCTATTTTGAAGCCTTACTATACTATGACCATTTTTATGACATTTTGAGGCCATACTATACTATGACTTTTTTTGGCCTATTTTGAAGCCTTACTATACTATGACCATTTTTATGACATTTTGAAGCCATACTAAAGTATGACTTTTTTTGGCCTATTTTGAAGCCTTACTATACTATGACCATTTTTATGACATTTTGAGGCCATACTAAAGTATGACTTTTTTTGGCCTATTTTGAAGCCTTACTATACTATGACCATTTTTATGACATTTTGAGGCCTTACTATACTATGACTTTTTTTGGCCTATTTTGAAGCCTTACTATACTATGACCATTTTTATGACTTTTTGAGGCCATACTATACTATGACTTTTTTTGGCCTATTTTGAAGCCTTACTATACTATGACCATTTTTATGACATTTTGAGGCCATACTATACTATGACTTTTTATGGCCTATTTTGAAGCCTTACTATACTATGACCATTTTTATGACTTTTTGAGGCCATACTATACTATGACCTTTTTGACCATTTTGAAGCCTTACTATACTATGACTTTTTTTGAACTATTTTGAAGCCTTACTATACTATGACCATACTATACTATGACTTTTTGAGGCCATACTATACTATGACTTTTTCTGGCCTATTTTGAAGCCTTACTATACTATGACTTTTTTTGGCCTATTTTGAAGCCTTACTATACTATGACCATTTTTATGACTTTTTGACGCCATACTATACTATGACTTTTTTTGGCCTATTTTGAAGCCTTACTATACTATGACCATTTTTATGACATTTTGAGGCCATACTATACTATGACTTTTTTTGGCCTATTTTGAAGCCTTACTATACTATGACCATTTTTATGACATTTTGAGGCCATACTAAAGTATGACTTTTTTTGGCCTATTTTGAAGCCTTACTATACTATGACCATTTTTATGACATTTTGAGGCCATACTATACTATGACTTTTTTTGGCCTATTTTGAAGCCTTACTATACTATGACCATTTTTATGACTTTTTGAGGCCATACTATACTATGACTTTTTTTGACCATTTTGAAGCCTTACTATACTATGACCATTTTTATGACATTTTGAGGCCATACTATACTATGACTTTTTTGGCCTATTTTGAAGCCTTACTATACTATGACCATTTTTATGACATTTTGAGGCCATACTATACTATGACTTTTTTTGGCCTATTTTGAAGCCTTACTATACTATGACCATTTTTATGACATTTTGAAGCCATACTAAAGTATGACTTTTTTTGGCCTATTTTGAAGCCTTACTATACTATGACCATTTTTATGACATTTTGAGGCCATACTAAAGTATGACTTTTTTTGGCCTATTTTGAAGCCTTACTATACTATGACCATTTTTATGACATTTTGAGGCCTTACTATACTATGACTTTTTTTGGCCTATTTTGAAGCCTTACTATACTATGACCATTTTTATGACTTTTTGAGGCCATACTATACTATGACTTTTTTTGACCATTTTGAAGCCTTACTATACTATGACCATACTATACTATGACTTTTTGAGGCCATACTATACTATGACTTTTTTTGGCCTATTTTGAAGCCTTACTATACTATGACCATTTTTATGACATTTTGAGGCCATACTATACTATGACTTTTTTTGGCCTATTTTGAAGCCTTACTATACTATGACCATTTTTATGACATTTTGAGGCCATACTAAAGTATGACTTTTTTTGGCCTATTTTGAAGCCTTACTATACTATGACCATTTTTATGACTTTTTGAGGCCATACTATACTATGACTTTTTTTGACCATTTTGAAGCCATACTATACTATGACTTTTTGAGGACATACTATAGTATGACTTTTTTTGGCCTATCTTGTAGCCTTACTATACTATGACCATTTTTATGACTTTTTGAGGCCATACTATACTATGACTTTTTTTGGCCTATTTTGAAGCCTTACTATACTATGACCATTTTTATGACATTTTGAGGCCATACTATACTATGACTTTTTATGGCCTATTTTGAAGCCTTACTATACTATGACCATTTTTATGACTTTTTGAGGCCATACTATACTATGACCTTTTTGACCATTTTGAAGCCTTACTATACTATGACTTTTTTTGAACTATTTTGAAGCCTTACTATACTATGACCATACTATACTATGACTTTTTGAGGCCATACTATACTATGACTTTTTCTGGCCTATTTTGAAGCCTTACTATACTATGACTTTTTTTGGCCTATTTTGAAGCCTTACTATACTATGACCATTTTTATGACTTTTTGACGCCATACTATACTATGACTTTTTTTGGCCTATTTTGAAGCCTTACTATACTATGACCATTTTTATGACATTTTGAGGCCATACTATACTATGACTTTTTTTGGCCTATTTTGAAGCCTTACTATACTATGACCATTTTTATGACATTTTGAGGCCATACTAAAGTATGACTTTTTTTGGCCTATTTTGAAGCCTTACTATACTATGACCATTTTTATGACATTTTGAGGCCATACTATACTATGACTTTTTTTGGCCTATTTTGAAGCCTTACTATACTATGACCATTTTTATGACTTTTTGAGGCCATACTATACTATGACTTTTTTTGACCATTTTGAAGCCTTACTATACTACGACCATACTGTACTATGACTTTTTGAGGACATACTATAGTATGACTTTTTTTGGCCTATCTTGTAGCCTTACTATACTATGACCATTTTTATGACTTTTTGAGGCCATACTATACTATGACTTTTTTTGGCCTATTTTGAAGACTTACTATACTATGACCATACTATACTATGACTTTTTGAGGCCATACTATACTATGACTTTTTTTGGCCTATTTTGAAGCCTTACTATACTATGACCATTTTTATGACATTTTGAGGCCTTACTATACTATGACTTTTTTTGGCCTATTTTGAAGCCTTACTATACTATGACCATTTTTATGACATTTTGAGGCCATACTATACTATGACTTTTTTTGGCCTATTTTGAAGCCTTACTATACTATGACCATTTTTATGACATTTTGAGGCCATACTAAAGTATGACTTTTTTTGGCCTATTTTGAAGCCTTACTATACTATGACCATTTTTATGACATTTTGAGGCCATACTATACTATGACTTTTTATGGCCTATTTTGAAGCCTTACTATACTATGACCATTTTTATGACTTTTTGAGGCCATACTATACTATGACTTTTTTTGACCATTTTGAAGCCTTACTATACTATGACTTTTTTTGGCCTATTTTGAAGCCTTACTATACTATGACCATACTATACTATGACTTTTTGAGGCCATACTATACTATGACTTTTTTTGGCCTATTTTGAAGCCTTACTATATTATGACCATTTTTATGACTTTTTGAGGCCTTACTATACTATGACTTTTTTTGGCCTATTTTGAAGCCTTACTATACTATGACCATTTTTATGACTTTTTGAGGCCATACTATACTATGACTTTTTTTGACCATTTTGAAGCCTTACTATACTATGACCATACTATACTATGACTTTTTGAGGCCATACTATACTATGACTTTTTTTGGCCTATTTTGAAGCCTTACTATACTATGACCATTTTTATGACATTTTGAGGCCATACTATACTATGACTTTTTTTGGCCTATTTTGAAGCCTTACTATACTATGACCATTTTTATGACATTTTGAGGCCATACTAAAGTATGACTTTTTTTGGCCTATTTTGAAGCCTTACTATACTATGACCATTTTTATGACATTTTGAGGCCATACTATACTATGACTTTTTATGGCCTATTTTGAAGCCTTACTATACTATGACCAATTTTATGACTTTTTGAGGCCATACTATACTATGACTTTTTTTGACCATTTTGAAGCCATACTATACTATGACTTTTTTTGGCCTATTTTGAAGCCTTACTATACTATGACTTTTTTGGCCTATTTTGAAGCCTTACTATACTATGACCATTTTTATGACATTTTGAGGCCATACTATACTATGACTTTTTTTGGCCTATTTTGAAGCCTTACTATACTATGACCATTTTTATGACATTTTGAGGCCATACTAAAGTATGACTTTTTTTGGCCTATTTTGAAGCCTTACTATACTATGACCATTTTTATGACATTTTGAGGCCATACTATACTATGACTTTTTTTGGCCTATTTTGAAGCCTTACTATACTATGACCATTTTTATGACTTTTTGAGGCCATACTATACTATGACTTTTTTTGACCATTTTGAAGCCTTACTATACTACGACCATACTATACTATGACTTTTTGAGGACATACTATAGTATGACTTTTTTTGGCCTATCTTGTAGCCTTACTATACTATGACCATTTTTATGACTTTTTGAGGCCATACTATACTATGACTTTTTATGACCATTTTGAAGCCTTACTATACTATGACCATACTATACTATGACTTTTTGAGGCCATACTATACTATGACTTTTTTTGGCCTATTTTGTAGCCTTACTATACTATGACCATTTTTATGACATTTTGAGGCCATACTATACTATGACTTTTTTTGGCCTATTTTGAAGCCTTACTATACTATGACCATTTTTATGACATTTTGAGGCCATACTATACTATGACTTTTTTTGGCCTATTTTGAAGCCTTACTATACTATGACCATTTTTATGACATTTTGAGGCCATACTAAAGTATGACTTTTTTTGGCCTATTTTGAAGCCTTACTATACTATGACCATTTTTATGACTTTTTGAGGCCATACTATACTATGACTTTTTTTGACCATTTTGAAGCCATACTATACTATGACTTTTTGAGGACATACTATAGTATGACTTTTTTTGGCCTATCTTGTAGCCTTACTATACTATGACCATTTTTATGACTTTTTGAGGCCATACTATACTATGACTTTTTTTGGCCTATTTTGAAGCCTTACTATACTATGACCATTTTTATGACATTTTGAGGCCATACTATACTATGACTTTTTATGGCCTATTTTGAAGCCTTACTATACTATGACCATTTTTATGACTTTTTGAGGCCATACTATACTATGACCTTTTTGACCATTTTGAAGCCTTACTATACTATGACTTTTTTTGAACTATTTTGAAGCCTTACTATACTATGACCATACTATACTATGACTTTTTGAGGCCATACTATACTATGACTTTTTCTGGCCTATTTTGAAGCCTTACTATACTATGACTTTTTTTGGCCTATTTTGAAGCCTTACTATACTATGACCATTTTTATGACATTTTGAGGCCATACTATACTATGACTTTTTATGGCCTATTTTGAAGCCTTACTATACTATGACCATTTTTATGACTTTTTGAGGCCATACTATACTATGACCTTTTTGACCATTTTGAAGCCTTACTATACTATGACTTTTTTTGAACTATTTTGAAGCCTTACTATACTATGACCATACTATACTATGACTTTTTGAGGCCATACTATACTATGACTTTTTCTGGCCTATTTTGAAGCCTTACTATACTATGACTTTTTTTGGCCTATTTTGAAGCCTTACTATACTATGACCATTTTTATGACTTTTTGACGCCATACTATACTATGACTTTTTTTGGCCTATTTTGAAGCCTTACTATACTATGACCATTTTTATGACATTTTGAGGCCATACTATACTATGACTTTTTTTGGCCTATTTTGAAGCCTTACTATACTATGACCATTTTTATGACATTTTGAGGCCATACTAAAGTATGACTTTTTTTGGCCTATTTTGAAGCCTTACTATACTATGACCATTTTTATGACATTTTGAGGCCATACTATACTATGACTTTTTTTGGCCTATTTTGAAGCCTTACTATACTATGACCATTTTTATGACTTTTTGAGGCCATACTATACTATGACTTTTTTTGACCATTTTGAAGCCTTACTATACTATGACCATTTTTATGACATTTTGAGGCCATACTATACTATGACTTTTTTGGCCTATTTTGAAGCCTTACTATACTATGACCATTTTTATGACATTTTGAGGCCATACTATACTATGACTTTTTTTGGCCTATTTTGAAGCCTTACTATACTATGACCATTTTTATGACATTTTGAAGCCATACTAAAGTATGACTTTTTTTGGCCTATTTTGAAGCCTTACTATACTATGACCATTTTTATGACATTTTGAGGCCATACTAAAGTATGACTTTTTTTGGCCTATTTTGAAGCCTTACTATACTATGACCATTTTTATGACATTTTGAGGCCTTACTATACTATGACTTTTTTTGGCCTATTTTGAAGCCTTACTATACTATGACCATTTTTATGACTTTTTGAGGCCATACTATACTATGACTTTTTTTGACCATTTTGAAGCCTTACTATACTATGACCATACTATACTATGACTTTTTGAGGCCATACTATACTATGACTTTTTTTGGCCTATTTTGAAGCCTTACTATACTATGACCATTTTTATGACATTTTGAGGCCATACTATACTATGACTTTTTTTGGCCTATTTTGAAGCCTTACTATACTATGACCATTTTTATGACATTTTGAGGCCATACTAAAGTATGACTTTTTTTGGCCTATTTTGAAGCCTTACTAT
Organism: Toxotes jaculatrix; assembly: GCF_017976425.1. Lineage (NCBI taxonomy): Eukaryota > Metazoa > Chordata > Actinopteri > Toxotidae > Toxotes > Toxotes jaculatrix. The sequence continues at coordinate 26,147,766 of NC_054399.1, forward strand.
ACTATGACCATTTTTATGACTTTTTGAGGCCATACTATACTATGACTTTTTTTGACCATTTTGAAGCCATACTATACTATGACTTTTTGAGGACATACTATAGTATGACTTTTTTTGGCCTATCTTGTAGCCTTACTATACTATGACCATTTTTATGACTTTTTGAGGCCATACTATACTATGACTTTTTTTGGCCTATTTTGAAGCCTTACTATACTATGACCATTTTTATGACATTTTGAGGCCATACTATACTATGACTTTTTATGGCCTATTTTGAAGCCTTACTATACTATGACCATTTTTATGACTTTTTGAGGCCATACTATACTATGACCTTTTTGACCATTTTGAAGCCTTACTATACTATGACTTTTTTTGAACTATTTTGAAGCCTTACTATACTATGACCATACTATACTATGACTTTTTGAGGCCATACTATACTATGACTTTTTCTGGCCTATTTTGAAGCCTTACTATACTATGACTTTTTTTGGCCTATTTTGAAGCCTTACTATACTATGACCATTTTTATGACTTTTTGACGCCATACTATACTATGACTTTTTTTGGCCTATTTTGAAGCCTTACTATACTATGACCATTTTTATGACATTTTGAGGCCATACTATACTATGACTTTTTTTGGCCTATTTTGAAGCCTTACTATACTATGACCATTTTTATGACATTTTGAGGCCATACTAAAGTATGACTTTTTTTGGCCTATTTTGAAGCCTTACTATACTATGACCATTTTTATGACATTTTGAGGCCATACTATACTATGACTTTTTTTGGCCTATTTTGAAGCCTTACTATACTATGACCATTTTTATGACTTTTTGAGGCCATACTATACTATGACTTTTTTTTGACCATTTTGAAGCCTTACTATACTACGACCATACTATACTATGACTTTTTGAGGACACACTATAGTATGACTTTTTTTGGCCTATCTTGTAGCCTTACTATACTATGACCATTTTTATGACTTTTTGAGGCCATACTATACTATGACTTTTTTTGACCATTTTGAAGCCTTACTATACTATGACCATACTATACTATGACTTTTTGAGGCCATACTATACTATGACTTTTTTTGGCCTATTTTGTAGCCTTACTATACTATGACCATTTTTATGACATTTTGAGGCCATACTATACTATGACTTTTTTTGGCCTATTTTGAAGCCTTACTATACTATGACCATTTTTATGACATTTTGAGGCCATACTAAAGTATGACTTTTTTTGGCCTATTTTGAAGCCTTACTATACTATGACCATTTTTATGACTTTTTGAGGCCATACTATACTATGACTTTTTTTGACCATTTTGAAGCCTTACTATACTATGACTTTTTTTGGCCTATTTTGAAGCCTTACTATACTATGACCATACTATACTATGACTTTTTGAGGCCATACTATACTATGACTTTTTTTGGCCTATTTTGAAGCCTTACTATACTATGACCATTTTTATGACATTTTGAGGCCTTACTATACTATGACTTTTTTTGGCCTATTTTGAAGCCTTACTATACTATGACCATTTTTATGACATTTTGAGGCCATACTATACTATGACTTTTTTTTTACCATTTTGAAGCCTTACTATACTATGACCATACTATACTATGCCTTTTTGAGGCCATACTATACTATGACTTTTTTTGGCCTATTTTGAAGACTTACTATACTATGACCATACTATACTATGACTTTTTGAGGCCATACTATACTATGACTTTTTTTGGCCTATTTTGAAGCCTTACTATACTATGACCATTTTTATGACATTTTGAGGCCATACTAAAGTATGACTTTTTTTGGCCTATTTTGAAGCCTTACTATACTATGACCATTTTTATGACATTTTGAGGCCATACTATACTATGACTTTTTATGGCCTATTTTGAAGCCTTACTATACTATGACCATTTTTATGACATTTTGAGGCCATACTATACTATGACTTTTTATGGCCTATTTTGAAGCCTTACTATACTATGACCATTTTTATGACTTTTTGAGGCCATACTATACTATGACTTTTTTTGACCATTTTGAAGCCTTACTATACTATGACTTTTTTTGGCCTATTTTGAAGCTTTACTATACTATGACCATACTATACTATGACTTTTTGAGGCCATACTATACTATGACTTTTTTTGGCCTATTTTGAAGCCTTACTATACTATGACCATTTTTATGACTTTTTGAGGCCTTACTATACTATGACTTTTTTTGGCCTATTTTGAAGCCTTACTATACTATGACCATACTATACTATGACTTTTTGAGGACATACTATAGTATGACTTTTTTTTGTCCTATCTTGAAGCCTTACTATACTATGACCATTTTTATGACATTTTGAAGCCTTACTATACTATGACTTTTTTTGGCCTATTTTGAAGCCTTACTATACTATGACTTTTTTGGCCTATTTTGAAGCCTTACTATACTATGACCATTTTTATGACATTTTGAGGCCATACTATACTATGACTTTTTTTGGCCTATTTTGAAGCCTTACTATACTATGACCATTTTTATGACATTTTGAGGCCATACTAAAGTATGACTTTTTTTGGCCTATTTTGAAGCCTTACTATACTATGACCATTTTTATGACATTTTGAGGCCATACTATACTATGACTTTTTTTGGCCTATTTTGAAGCCTTACTATACTATGACCATTTTTATGACTTTTTGAGGCCATACTATACTATGACTTTTTTTGACCATTTTGAAGCCTTACTATACTACGACCATACTATACTATGACTTTTTGAGGACATACTATAGTATGACTTTTTTTGGCCTATCTTGTAGCCTTACTATACTATGACCATTTTTATGACTTTTTGAGGCCATACTATACTATGACTTTTTATGACCATTTTGAAGCCTTACTATACTATGACCATACTATACTATGACTTTTTGAGGCCATACTATACTATGACTTTTTTTGGCCTATTTTGTAGCCTTACTATACTATGACCATTTTTATGACATTTTGAGGCCATACTATACTATGACTTTTTTTGGCCTATTTTGAAGCCTTACTATACTATGACCATTTTTATGACATTTTGAGGCCATACTAAAGTATGACTTTTTTTGGCCTATTTTGTAGCCTTACTATACTATGACCATTTTTATGACATTTTGAGGCCATACTATACTATGACTTTTTTTGGCCTATTTTGAAGCCTTACTATACTATGACCATTTTTATGACATTTTGAGGCCATACTAAAGTATGACTTTTTTTGGCCTATTTTGAAGCCTTACTATACTATGACCATTTTTATGACTTTTTGAGGCCATACTATACTATGACTTTTTTTGACCATTTTGAAGCCTTACTATACTATGACTTTTTTTGGCCTATTTTGAAGCCTTAATATACTATGACCATACTATACTATGACTTTTTGAGGACATACTATAGTATGACTTTTTTTGGCCTATCTTGTAGCCTTACTATACTATGACCATTTTTATGACTTTTTGAGGCCATACTATACTATGACTTTTTTTGACCATTTTGAAGCCTTACTATACTATGACTTTTTTTGGCCTATTTTGAAGCCTTACTATATTATGACCATACTATACTATGACTTTTTGAGGACATACTATACTATGACTTTTTTTGACCATTTTGAAGCCTTACTATACTATGACTTTTTTTGGCCTATTTTGAAGCCTTACTATACTATGACCATACTATACTATGACTTTTTGAGGCCATACTATACTATGACTTTTTTTGGCCTATTTTGAAGCCTTACTATACTATGACCATTTTTATGACATTTTGAGGCCATACTATACTGTGACTTTTTTTGGCCTATTTTGAAGCCTTACTATACTATGACTTTTTTTGGCCTATTTTGAGGCCTTACTATACTATGACCATTTTTATGACATTTTGAGGCCATACTATACTATGACTTTTTTTGGCCTATTTTGAAGCCTTACTATACTATGACCATTTTTATGACATTTTGAGGCCATACTAAAGTATGACTTTTTTTGGCCTATTTTGAAGCCTTACTATACTATGACCATTTTTATGACTTTTTGAGGCCATAGTATACTATGACTTTTTTTGACCATTTTGAAGCCATACTATACTATGACTTTTTGAGGACATACTATAGTATGACTTTTTTTGGCCTATCTTGTAGCCTTACTATACTATGACCATTTTTATGACATTTTGAGGCCATACTATACTATGACCATACTATACTATGACTTTTTGAGGACATACTATACTATGACTTTTTTTGACCATTTTGAAGCCTTACTATACTATGACCATACTATACTATGACTTTTTGAGGCCATACTATACTATGACTTTTTTTGGCCTATTTTGAAGCCTTACTATACTATGACCATTTTTATGACATTTTGAGGCCATACTATACTATGACTTTTTTTTGACCTATTTTGAAGCCTTACTATACTATGACCATTTTTATGACATTTTGAGGCCATACTATACTATGACTTTTTATGGCCTATTTTGAAGCCTTACTATACTATGACCAATTTTATGACTTTTTGAGGCCATACTATACTATGACTTTTTTTGACCATTTTGAAGCCTTACTATACTATGACTTTTTTTGGCCTATTTTGAAGCCTTACTATACTATGACCATACTATACTATGACTTTTTGAGGACATACTATACTATGACTTTTTTTGGCCTATTTTGAAGCCTTACTATACTATGACCATTTTTATGACATTTTGAAGCCATACTAAAGTATGACTTTTTTTGGCCTATTTTGAAGCCTTACTATACTATGACCATTTTTATGACATTTTGAGGCCATACTAAAGTATGACTTTTTTTGGCCTATTTTGAAGCCTTACTATACTATGACCATTTTTATGACATTTTGAGGCCATACTATACTATGACTTTTTTTGGCCTATTTTGAAGCCTTACTATACTATGACCATTTTTATGACATTTTGAGGCCATACTATACTATGACTTTTTATGGCCTATTTTGAAGCCTTACTATACTATGACCATTTTTATGAGTTTTTGAGGCCATACTATACTATGACCTTTTTGACCATTTTGAAGCCTTACTATACTATGACTTTTTTTGAACTATTTTGAAGCCTTACTATACTATGACCATACTATACTATGACTTTTTGAGGCCATACTATACTATGACTTTTTCTGGCCTATTTTGAAGCCTTACTATACTATGACTTTTTTTGGCCTATTTTGAAGCCTTACTATACTATGACCATTTTTATGACTTTTTGACGCCATACTATACTATGACTTTTTTTGGCCTATTTTGAAGCCTTACTATACTATGACCATTTTTATGACATTTTGAGGCCATACTATACTATGACTTTTTTTGGCCTATTTTGAAGCCTTACTGTACTATGACTTTTTTTGGCCTATTTTGAAGCCTTACTATACTATGACCATACTATACTATGACTTTTTGAGGACATACTATACTATGACTTTTTTTGACCATTTTGAAGCCTTACTATACTACGACCATACTATACTATGACTTTTTGAGGACATACTATAGTATGACTTTTTTTGGCCTATCTTGTAGCCTTACTATACTATGACCATTTTTATGACTTTTTGAGGCCATACTATACTATGACTTTTTTTGACCATTTTGAAGCCTTACTATACTATGACCATACTATACTATGACTTTTTGAGGCCATACTATACTATGACTTTTTTTGGCCTATTTTGAAGCCTTACTATACTATGACCATTTTTATGACATTTTGAGGCCATACTATACTATGACTTTTTTTGGCCTATTTTGAAGCCTTACTATACTATGACCATTTTTATGACATTTTGAGGCCATACTAAAGTATGACTTTTTTTGGCCTATTTTGAAGCCTTACTATACTATGACCATTTTTATGACATTTTGAGGCCATACTATACTATGACTTTTTATGGCCTATTTTGAAGCCTTACTATACTATGACCATTTTTATGACTTTTTGAGGCCATACTATACTATGACTTTTTTTGTCCATTTTGAAGCCTTACTATACTATGACTTTTTTTGGCCTATTTTGAAGCCTTACTATACTATGACCATACTATACTATGACGTTTTGAGGACATACTATACTATGACTTTTTTTGACCATTTTGAAGCCTTACTATACTATGACTTTTTTTGGCCTATTTTGAAGCCTTACTATTCTATGACCATACTATACTATGACTTTTTGAGGCCATACTATACTATGACTTTTTTTGGCCTATTTTGAAGCCTTACTATACTATGACCATTTTTATGACATTTTGAGGCCATACTATACTGTGACTTTTTTTGGCCTATTTTGAAGCCTTACTATACTATGACTTTTTTTGGCCTATTTTGAGGCCTTACTATACTATGACCATTTTTATGACATTTTGAGGCCATACTATACTATGACTTTTTTTGGCCTATTTTGAAGCCTTACTATACTATGACCATTTTTATGACATTTTGAGGCCATACTAAAGTATGACTTTTTTTGGCCTATTTTGAAGCCTTACTATACTATGACCATTTTTATGACTTTTTGAGGCCATAGTATACTATGACTTTTTTTGACCATTTTGAAGCCATACTATACTATGACTTTTTGAGGACATACTATAGTATGACTTTTTTTGGCCTATCTTGTAGCCTTACTATACTATGACCATTTTTATGACTTTTTGAGGCCATACTATACTATGACTTTTTTTGACCATTTTGAAGCCTTACTATACTATGACCATACTATACTATGACTTTTTGAGGCCATACTATACTATGACTTTTTTTGGCCTATTTTGAAGCCTTACTATACTATGACTTTTTTTGGCCTATTTTGAAGCCTTACTATACTATGACCATTTTTATGACATTTTGAGGCCATACTAAAGTATGACTTTTTTTGGCCTATTTTGAAGCCTTACTATACTATGACCATTTTTATGACATTTTGAGGCCATACTATACTATGACTTTTTTTGGCCTATTTTGAAGCCTTACTATACTATGACTTTTTTGGCCTATTTTGAAGCCTTACTATACTATGACCATTTTTATGACATTTTGAGGCCATACTATACTATGACTTTTTTTGGCCTATTTTGAAGCCTTACTATACTATGACCATTTTTATGACTTTTTGAGGCCATACTATACTATGACTTTTTTTGACCATTTTGAAGCCTTACTATACTATGACCATACTATACTATGACTTTTTGAGGACATACTATAGTATGACTTTTTTTGGCCTATCTTGTAGCCTTACTATACTATGACCATTTTTATGACTTTTTGAGGCCATACTATACTATGACTTTTTTTGACCATTTTGAAGCCTTACTATACTATGACCATACTATACTATGACTTTTTGAGGCCATACTATACTATGACTTTTTTTGGCCTATTTTGAAGCCTTACTATACTATGACCATTTTTATGACTTTTTGAGGCCATGCTATACTATAACTTTTTTTGGCCTATTTTGAAGCCTTACTATACTATGACCATTTTTATGACATTTTGAGGCCATACTATACTATGACTTTTTTTGGCCTATTTTGAAGCCTTACTATACTATGACCATTTTTATGACATTTTGAGGCCATACTATACTATGACTTTTTTTGGCCTATTTTGAAGCCTTACTATACTATGACCATTTTTATGACATTTTGAGGCCATACTATACTATGACTTTTTTTGGCCTATTTTGAAGCCTTACTATACTATGACCATTTTTATGACATTTTGAGGCCATACTATACTATGACTTTTTTTGGCCTATTTTGAAGCCTTACTATACTATGACCATTTTTATGACATTTTGAGGCCATACTAAAGTATGACTTTTTTTGGCCTATTTTGAAGCCTTACTATACTATGACCATTTTTATGACTTTTTGAGGCCATAGTATACTATGACTTTTTTTGACCATTTTGAAGCCATACTATACTATGACTTTTTGAGGACATACTATAGTATGACTTTTTTTGGCCTATCTTGTAGCCTTACTATACTATGACCATTTTTATGACATTTTGAGGCCATACTATACTGTGACTTTTTTTGGCCTATTTTGAAGCCTTACTATACTATGATTTTTTTTGGCCTATTTTGAGGCCTTACTATACTATGACCATTTTTATAACATTTTGAGGCCATACTATACTATGACTTTTTTTGGCCTATTTTGAAGCCTTACTATACTATGACCATTTTTATGACATTTTGAGGCCATACTAAAGTATGACTTTTTTTGGCCTATTTTGAAGCCTTACTATACTATGACCATTTTTATGACTTTTTGAGGCCATAGTATACTATGACTTTTTTTGACCATTTTGAAGCCATACTAAAGTATGACTTTTTGAGGACATACTATAGTATGACTTTTTTTGGCCTATCTTGTAGCCTTACTATACTATGACCATTTTTATGACTTTTTGAGGCCATACTATACTATGACTTTTTTTGACCATTTTGAAGCCTTACTATACTATGACCATACTATACTATGACTTTTTGAGGCCATACTATACTATGACTTTTTTTGGCCTATTTTGAAGCCTTACTATACTATGACCATTTTTATGACATTTTGAGGCCATACTATACTATGACTTTTTTTGGCCTATTTTGAAGCCTTACTATACTATGACCATTTTTATGACATTTTGAAGCCATACTAAAGTATGACTTTTTTTGGCCTATTTTGAAGCCTTACTATACTATGACCATTTTTATGACATTTTGAGGCCATACTAAAGTATGACTTTTTTTGGCCTATTTTGAAGCCTTACTATACTATGACCATTTTTATGACTTTTTGAGGCCATACTATACTATGACTTTTTTTGACCATTTTGAAGCCTTACTATACTATGACCATACTATACTATGACTTTTTGAGGCCATACTATACTATGACTTTTTTTGGCCTATTTTGAAGCCTTACTATACTATGACTTTTTTTGGCCTATTTTGAAGCCTTACTATACTATGACCATTTTTATGACATTTTGAGGCCATACTAAAGTATGACTTTTTTTGGCCTATTTTGAAGCCTTACTATACTATGACCATTTTTATGACATTTTGAGGCCATACTATACTATGACTTTTTTTGGCCTATTTTGAAGCCTTACTATACTATGACTTTTTTGGCCTATTTTGAAGCCTTACTATACTATGACCATTTTTATGACATTTTGAGGCCATACTATACTATGACTTTTTTTGGCCTATTTTGAAGCCTTACTATACTATGACCATTTTTATGACTTTTTGAGGCCATAGTATACTATGACTTTTTTTGACCATTTTGAAGCCATACTATACTATGACTTTTTGAGAACATACTATACTATGACTTTTTTTGGCCTATTTTGAAGCCTTACTATACTATGACTTTTTTTGGCCTATTTTGAAGCCTTACTATACTGTGACCATTTTTATGACATTTTGAGGCCATACTATACTATGACTTTTTTATGCCTATTTTGAAGCCTTACTATACTATGACCATTATTATGACATTTTGAAGCCATACTAAAGTATGACTTTTTTTGGCCTATTTTGAAGCCTTACTATACTGTGACCATTTTTATGACATTTTGAGGCCATACTAAAGTATGACTTTTTTTGGCCTATTTTGAAGCCTTACTATACTATGACCATTTTTATGACATTTTGAGGCCTTACTATACTATGACTTTTTTTGGCCTATTTTGAAGCCTTACTATACTATGACCATTTTTATGACTTTTTGAGGCCATACTATACTATGACTTTTTTTGACCATTTTGAAGCCTTACTATACTATGACCATACTATACTATGACTTTTTGAGGCCATACTATACTATGACTTTTTTTGGCCTATTTTGAAGCCTTACTATACTATGACCATTTTTATGACATTTTGAGGCCATACTATACTATGACTTTTTTTTGACCTATTTTGAAGCCTTACTATACTATGACCATTTTTATGACATTTTGAGGCCATACTATACTATGACTTTTTTTGGCCTATTTTGAAGCCTTACTATACTATGACCATTTTTATGACATTTTGAGGCCATACTATACTATGACTTTTTTTGGCCTATTTTGAAGCCTTACTATACTATGACCATTTTTATGACTTTTTGAGGCCATACTATACTATGACTTTTTTGACCATTTTGAAGCCTTACTATACTATGACTTTTTTTGAAATATTTTGAAGCCTTACTATACTATGACCATACTATACTATGACTTTTTGAGGCCATACTACACTATGACTTTTTTTGGCCTATTTTGAAGCCTTACTATACTATGACTTTTTTTGGCCTATTTTGAAGCCTTACTATACTATGACCATTTTTATGACTTTTTGACGCCATACTATACTATAACTTTTTTTGGCCTATTTTGAAGCCTTACTATACTATGACCATTTTTATGACATTTTGAGGCCATACTATACTATGACTTTTTTTGGCCTATTTTGAAGCCCTTACTATACTATGACCATTTTTATGACATTTTGAGGCCATACTATACTATGACCATACTATACTATGACTTTTTGAGGACATACTATACTATGACTTTTTTTGACCATTTTGAAGCCTTACTATACTATGACCATACTATACTATGACTTTTTGAGGCCATACTATACTATGACTTTTTTTGGCCTATCTTGTAGCCTTACTATACTATGACCATTTTTATGACTTTTTGAGGCCATACTATACTATGACTTTTTTTGACCATTTTGAAGCCTTACTATACTATGACCATACTATACTATGACTTTTTGAGGCCATACTATACTATGACTTTTTTTGGCCTATTTTGAAGCCTTACTATACTATGACTTTTTTTGGCCTATTTTGAAGCCTTACTATACTATGACCATTTTTATGACATTTTGAGGCCATACTAAAGTATGACTTTTTTTGGCCTATTTTGAAGCCTTACTATACTATGACCATTTTTATGACATTTTGAGGCCATACTATACTATGACTTTTTTTGGCCTATTTTGAAGCCTTACTATACTATGACTTTTTTGGCCTATTTTGAGGCCTTACTATACTATGACCATTTTTATGACATTTGAGGCCATACTATACTATGACTTTTTTTGGCCTATTTTGAAGCCTTACTATACTATGACCATTTTTATGACTTTTTGAGGCCATACTATACTATGACTTTTTTTGACCATTTTGAAGCCTTACTATACTATGACCATACTATACTATGACTTTTTGAGGACATACTATAGTATGACTTTTTTTGGCCTATCTTGTAGCCTTACTATACTATGACCATTTTTATGACTTTTTGAGGCCATACTATACTATGACTTTTTTTTGACCATTTTGAAGCCTTACTATACTATGACCATACTATACTATGACTTTTTGAGGCCATACTATACTATGACTTTTTTTGGCCTATTTTGAAGCCTTACTATACTATGACCATTTTTATGACATTTTGAGGCCATACTATACTATGACTTTTTTTGGCCCTATTTTGAAGCCTTACTATACTATGACCATTTTTATGACATTTTGAAGCCATACTAAAGTATGACTTTTTTTGGCCTATTTTGAAGCCTTACTATACTATGACCATTTTTATGACATTTTGAGGCCATACTAAAGTATGACTTTTTTTGGCCTATTTTGAAGCCTTACTATACTATGACCATTTTTATGACATTTTGAGGCCTTACTATACTATGACTTTTTTTGGCCTATTTTGAAGCCTTACTATACTATGACCATTTTTATGACTTTTTGAGGCCATACTATACTATGACTTTTTTTGACCATTTTGAAGCCTTACTATACTATGACTTTTTTTGGCCTATTTTGAAGCCTTAATATACTATGACCATACTATACTATGACTTTTTGAGGACATACTATAGTATGACTTTTTTTGGCCTATCTTGTAGCCTTACTATACTATGACCATTTTTATGGACTTTTTGAGGCCATACTATACTATGACTTTTTTTGACCATTTTGAAGCCTTACTATACTATGACCATTTTTTATGACATTTTGAGGCCATACTAAAGTATGACTTTTTTTGGCCTATTTTGAAGCCTTACTATACTATGACCATTTTTATGACATTTTGAGGCCATACTATACTATGACTTTTTATGGCCTATTTTGAAGCCTTACTATACTATGACCATTTTTATGACTTTTTGAGGCCATACTATACTATGACTTTTTTTGACCATTTTGAAGCCTTACTATACTATGACTTTTTTTGGCCTATTTGAAGCCTTACTATACTATGACCATACTATACTATGACTTTTTGAGGACATACTATACTATGACTTTTTTTGACCATTTTGAAGCCTTACTAATACTATGACTTTTTTTGGCCTATTTGAAGCCTTACTATACTATGACCATTTTTATGACTTTTTGAGGCCATACTATACTATGACTTTTTTTGGCCTATTTTGAAGCCTTACTATACTATGACTTTTTTGGCCTATTTTGAAGCCTTACTATACTATGACCATTTTTATGACATTTTGAGGCCATACTATACTATGACTTTTTTTGGCCTATTTTGAAGCCTTACTATACTATGACCATTTTTATGATTTTTTGAGGCCATACTATACTATGACTTTTTTTGACCATTTGAAGCCTTACTATACTATGACTTTTGTTGGCCTATTTTGAAGCCTTACTATACTATGACCATACTATACTATGACTTTTTGAGGACATACTATACTATGACTTTTTTTGACCATTTTGAAGCCTTACTATACTATGACTTTTTTTGGCCTATTTTGAAGCATTACTATTACTATGACCATTTTTATGACATTTTGAGGCCATACTATACTGTGACTTTTTTTTGGCCTATTTTGAAGCCTTAGTATACTATGACTTTTTTTGGCCTATTTTGAGGCCTTACTATACTATGACCATTTTTATGACTTTTTGAGGCCATACTATACTATGACTTTTTTTGGCCTATTTTGAAGCCTTACTATACTATGACTTTTTTGGCCTATTTTGAAGCCTTACTATACTATGACCATTTTTATGACATTTTGAGGCCATACTAAAGTATGACTTTTTTTGGCCTATTTTGAAGCCTTACTATACTATGACCATTTTTATGACATTTTGAGGCCATACTATACTATGACTTTTTTTGGCCTATTTTGAAGCCTTACTATACTATGACCATTTTTATGACATTTTGAGGCCATACTATACTATGACTTTTTTTGGCCTATTTTGAAGCCTTACTATACTATGACCATTTTTATGACTTTTTGAGGCCATACTATACTATGACTTTTTTTGACCATTTTGAAGCCTTACTATACTATGACCATACTATACTATGACTTTTTGAGGCCATACTATACTATGACTTTTTTTGGCCTATTTTGTAGCCTTACTATACTATGACAATTTTTATGACATTTTGAGGCCATACTAAAGTATGACTTTTTTTGGCCTATTTTGAAGCCTTACTATACTATGACCATTTTTATGACATTTTGAGGCCATACTATACTATGATTTTGTATGGCCTATTTTGAAGCCTTACTATACTATGACCATTTTTATGACTTTTTGAGGCCATACTATACTATGACTTTTTTTGACCATTTTGAAGCCTTACTATACTATGACCATACTATACTATGACTTTTTTTGACCATTTTGAAGCCTTACTATACTATGACTTTTTTTGACCATTTTGAAGCCTTACTATACTATGACCATTTTTATGACTTTTTGAGGCCATACTATACTATGACTTTTTTTGACCATTTTGAAGCCTTACTATACTATGACTTTTTTTGGCCTATTTTGAAGCCTTACTATACTATGACCATACTATACTATGACTTTTTGAGGACATACTATACTATGACTTTTTTTGACCATTTTGAAGCCTTACTATACTATGACTTTTTTTGGCCTATTTTGAAGCCTTACTATTCTATGACCATACTATACTATGACTTTTTGAGGCCATACTATAGTATGACTTTTTTTGGCCTATTTTGAAGCCTTACTATACTATGACCATTTTTATGACATTTTGAGGCCATACTATACTGTGACTTTTTTTGGCCTATTTTGAAGCCTTACTATACTATGACCATTTTTATGACATTTTGAGGCCATACTAAAGTATGACTTTTTTTGGCCTATTTTGAAGCCTTACTATACTATGACCATTTTTATGACATTTTGAGGCCATACTATACTATGACTTTTTTTGGCCTATTTTGAAGCCTTAAAAGTCATAGTATAGTATGGCGTCAAAAAGTCATAAAAATGGTCATAGTATAGTAAGGCTTCAAAATAGGCCAAAAAAAGTCATAGTATAGTATGACCATTTTTATGACTTTTTGACGCCATACTATACTATGACTTTTTTTGGCCTATTTTGAAGCCTTACTATACTATGACCATTTTTATGACATTTTGAGGCCATACTATACTATGACTTTTTTTGGCCTATTTTGAAGCCTTACTATACTATGACTTTTTTTGGCCTATTTTGAAGCCTTACTATACTATGACCATTTTTATGACATTTTGAGGCCATACTATACTGTGACTTTTTTTGGCCTATTTTGAAGCCTTACTATACTATGACTTTTTTTGGCCTATTTTGAGGCCTTACTATACTATGACCATTTTTATGACATTTTGAGGCCATACTATACTATGACTTTTTCTGGCCTATTTTGAAGCCTTACTATACTATGACTTTTTTTGGCCTATTTTGAAGCCTTACTATACTATGACCATTTTTATGACTTTTTGACGCCATACTATACTATGACTTTTTTTGGCCTATTTTGAAGCCTTACTATACTATGACCATTTTTATGACATTTTGAGGCCATACTATACTATGACTTTTTTTGGCCTATTTTGAAGCCTTACTATACTATGACCTTTTTTGGCCTATTTTGAAGCCTTACTATACTATGACCATACTATACTATGACTTTTTGAGGACATACTATACTATGACTTTTTTTGACCATTTTGAAGCCTTACTATACTATGACTTTTTTTGGCCTATTTTGAAGCCTTACTATTCTATGACCATACTATACTATGACTTTTTGAGGCCATACTATACTATGACTTTTTTTGGCCTATTTTGAAGCCTTACTATACTATGACCATTTTTATGACATTTTGAGGCCATACTATACTGTGACTTTTTTTGGCCTATTTTGAAGCCTTACTATACTATGACTTTTTTTGGCCTATTTTGAGGCCTTACTATACTATGACCATTTTTATGACATTTTGAGGCCATACTATACTATGACTTTTTTTGGCCTATTTTGAAGCCTTACTATACTATGACCATTTTTATGACATTTTGAGGCCATACTAAAGTATGACTTTTTTTGGCCTATTTTGAAGCCTTACTATTCTATGACCATTTTTATGACTTTTTGAGGCCATAGTATACTATGACTTTTTTTGACCATTTTGAAGCCATACTATACTATGACTTTTTGAGGACATACTATACTATGACTTTTTTTGGCCTATTTTGAAGCCTTACTATACTATGACTTTTTTTGGCCTATTTTGAAGCCTTACTATACTATGACCATTTTTATGACATTTTGAGGCCATACTAAAGTATGACTTTTTTTGGCCTATTTTGAAGCCTTACTATACTATGACCATTTTTATGACATTTTGAGGCCATACTATACTATGACTTTTTTTGGCCTATTTTGAAGCCTTACTATACTATGACTTTTTTGGCCTATTTTGAAGCCTTACTATACTATGACCATTTTTATGACATTTTGAGGCCATACTATACTATGACTTTTTTTGGCCTATTTTGAAGCCTTACTATACTATGACCATTTTTATGACTTTTTGAGGCCATACTATACTATGACTTTTTTTGACCATTTTGAAGCCTTACTATACTATGACCATACTATACTATGACTTTTTGAGGACATACTATAGTATGACTTTTTTTGGCCTATCTTGTAGCCTTACTATACTATGACCATTTTTATGACTTTTTGAGGCCATACTATACTATGACTTTTTTTGACCATTTTGAAGCCTTACTATACTATGACCATACTATACTATGACTTTTTGAGGCCATACTATACTATGACTTTTTTTGGCCTATTTTGAAGCCTTACTATACTATGACTTTTTTTGGCCTATTTTGAAGCCTTACTATACTATGACCATTTTTATGACATTTTGAGGCCATACTAAAGTATGACTTTTTTTGGCCTATTTTGAAGCCTTACTATACTATGACCATTTTTATGACATTTTGAGGCCATACTATACTATGACTTTTTTTGGCCTATTTTGAAGCCTTACTATACTATGACTTTTTTGGCCTATTTTGAAGCCTTACTATACTATGACCATTTTTATGACATTTTGAGGCCATACTATACTATGACTTTTTTTGGCCTATTTTGAAGCCTTACTATACTATGACCATTTTTATGACTTTTTGAGGCCATACTATACTATGACTTTTTTTGACCATTTTGAAGCCTTACTATACTATGACCATACTATACTATGACTTTTTGAGGACATACTATAGTATGACTTTTTTTGGCCTATCTTGTAGCCTTACTATACTATGACCATTTTTATGACTTTTTGAGGCCATACTATACTATGACTTTTTTTGACCATTTTGAAGCCTTACTATACTATGACCATACTATACTATGACTTTTTGAGGCCATACTATACTATGACTTTTTTTGGCCTATTTTGAAGCCTTACTATACTATGACCATTTTTATGACATTTTGAGGCCATACTATACTATGACTTTTTTTGGCCTATTTTGAAGCCTTACTATACTATGACCATTTTTATGACATTTTGAAGCCATACTAAAGTATGACTTTTTTTGGCCTATTTTGAAGCCTTACTATACTATGACCATTTTTATGACATTTTGAGGCCATACTAAAGTATGACTTTTTTTGGCCTATTTTGAAGCCTTACTATACTATGACCATTTTTATGACATTTTGAGGCCTTACTATACTATGACTTTTTTTGGCCTATTTTGAAGCCTTACTATACTATGACTTTTTTTGGCCTATTTTGAAGCCTTAATATACTATGACCATACTATACTATGACTTTTTGAGGACATACTATAGTATGACTTTTTTTGGCCTATCTTGTAGCCTTACTATACTATGACCATTTTTATGACTTTTTGAGGCCATACTATACTATGACTTTTTTTGACCATTTTGAAGCCTTACTATACTATGACTTTTTTTGGCCTATTTTGAAGCCTTACTATACTATGACCATTTTTATGACATTTTGAGGCCATACTATACTGTGACTTTTTTTGGCCTATTTTGAAGCCTTACTATACTATGACTTTTTTTGGCCTATTTTGAGGCCTTACTATACTATGACCATTTTTATGACATTTTGAGGCCATACTATACTATGACTTTTTCTGGCCTATTTTGAAGCCTTACTATACTATGACTTTTTTTGGCCTATTTTGAAGCCTTACTATACTATGACCATTTTTATGACTTTTTGACGCCATACTATACTATGACTTTTTTTGGCCTATTTTGAAGCCTTACTATACTATGACCATTTTTATGACATTTTGAGGCCATACTATACTATGACTTTTTTTGACCATTTTGAAGCCTTACTATACTATGACTTTTGTTGGCCTATTTTGAAGCCTTACTATACTATGACCATACTATACTATGACTTTTTGAGGACATACTATACTATGACTTTTTTTGACCATTTTGAAGCCTTACTATACTATGACTTTTTTTGGCCTATTTTGAAGCCTTACTATACTATGACCATACTATACTATGACTTTTTGAGGCCATACTATACTATGACTTTTTTTGGCCTATTTTGAAGCCTTACTATACTATGACCATTTTTATGACATTTTGAGGCCATACTATACTGTGACTTTTTTTGGCCTATTTTGAAGCCTTAGTATACTATGACTTTTTTTGGCCTATTTTGAGGCCTTACTATACTATGACCATTTTTATGACTTTTTGAGGCCATACTATACTATGACTTTTTTTGGCCTATTTTGAAGCCTTACTATACTATGACTTTTTTGGCCTATTTTGAGGCCTTACTATACTATGACCATTTTTATGACATTTTGAGGCCATACTATACTATGACTTTTTTTGGCCTATTTTGAAGCCTTATTATACTATGACCATTTTTATGACATTTTGAGGCCATACTATACTATGACTTTTTTTGACCATTTTGAAGCCTTACTATACTATGACCATACTATACTATGACTTTTTGAGGCCATACTATACTATGACTTTTTTTGGCCTATTTTGTAGCCTTACTATACTATGACAATTTTTATGACATTTTGAGGCCATACTAAAGTATGACTTTTTTTGGCCTATTTTGAAGCCTTACTATACTATGACCATTTTTATGACATTTTGAGGCCATACTATACTATGATTTTGTATGGCCTATTTTGAAGCCTTACTATACTATGACCATTTTTATGACTTTTTGAGGCCATACTATACTATGACTTTTTTTGACCATTTTGAAGCCTTACTATACTATGACCATACTATACTATGACTTTTTTTGACCATTTTGAAGCCTTACTATACTATGACTTTTTTTGACCATTTTGAAGCCTTACTATACTATGACCATTTTTATGACTTTTTGAGGCCATACTATACTATGACTTTTTTTGACCATTTTGAAGCCTTACTATACTATGACTTTTTTTGGCCTATTTTGAAGCCTTACTATACTATGACCATACTATACTATGACTTTTTGAGGACATACTATACTATGACTTTTTTTGACCATTTTGAAGCCTTACTATACTATGACTTTTTTTGGCCTATTTTGAAGCCTTACTATTCTATGACCATACTATACTATGACTTTTTGAGGCCATACTATAGTATGACTTTTTTTGGCCTATTTTGAAGCCTTACTATACTATGACCATTTTTATGACATTTTGAGGCCATACTATACTGTGACTTTTTTTGGCCTATTTTGAAGCCTTACTATACTATGACCATTTTTATGACATTTTGAGGCCATACTAAAGTATGACTTTTTTTGGCCTATTTTGAAGCCTTACTATACTATGACCATTTTTATGACATTTTGAGGCCATACTATACTATGACTTTTTTTGGCCTATTTTGAAGCCTTAAAAGTCATAGTATAGTATGGCGTCAAAAAGTCATAAAAATGGTCATAGTATAGTAAGGCTTCAAAATAGGCCAAAAAAAGTCATAGTATAGTATGACCATTTTTATGACTTTTTGACGCCATACTATACTATGACTTTTTTTGGCCTATTTTGAAGCCTTACTATACTATGACCATTTTTATGACATTTTGAGGCCATACTATACTATGACTTTTTTTGGCCTATTTTGAAGCCTTACTATACTATGACTTTTTTTGGCCTATTTTGAAGCCTTACTATACTATGACCATTTTTATGACATTTTGAGGCCATACTATACTGTGACTTTTTTTGGCCTATTTTGAAGCCTTACTATACTATGACTTTTTTTGGCCTATTTTGAGGCCTTACTATACTATGACCATTTTTATGACATTTTGAGGCCATACTATACTATGACTTTTTCTGGCCTATTTTGAAGCCTTACTATACTATGACTTTTTTTGGCCTATTTTGAAGCCTTACTATACTATGACCATTTTTATGACTTTTTGACGCCATACTATACTATGACTTTTTTTGGCCTATTTTGAAGCCTTACTATACTATGACCATTTTTATGACATTTTGAGGCCATACTATACTATGACTTTTTTTGGCCTATTTTGAAGCCTTACTATACTATGACCTTTTTTGGCCTATTTTGAAGCCTTACTATACTATGACCATACTATACTATGACTTTTTGAGGACATACTATACTATGACTTTTTTTGACCATTTTGAAGCCTTACTATACTATGACTTTTTTTGGCCTATTTTGAAGCCTTACTATTCTATGACCATACTATACTATGACTTTTTGAGGCCATACTATACTATGACTTTTTTTGGCCTATTTTGAAGCCTTACTATACTATGACCATTTTTATGACATTTTGAGGCCATACTATACTGTGACTTTTTTTGGCCTATTTTGAAGCCTTACTATACTATGACTTTTTTTGGCCTATTTTGAGGCCTTACTATACTATGACCATTTTTATGACATTTTGAGGCCATACTATACTATGACTTTTTTTGGCCTATTTTGAAGCCTTACTATACTATGACCATTTTTATGACATTTTGAGGCCATACTAAAGTATGACTTTTTTTGGCCTATTTTGAAGCCTTACTATTCTATGACCATTTTTATGACTTTTTGAGGCCATAGTATACTATGACTTTTTTTGACCATTTTGAAGCCATACTATACTATGACTTTTTGAGGACATACTATACTATGACTTTTTTTGGCCTATTTTGAAGCCTTACTATACTATGACTTTTTTTGGCCTATTTTGAAGCCTTACTATACTATGACCATTTTTATGACATTTTGAGGCCATACTAAAGTATGACTTTTTTTGGCCTATTTTGAAGCCTTACTATACTATGACCATTTTTATGACATTTTGAGGCCATACTATACTATGACTTTTTTTGGCCTATTTTGAAGCCTTACTATACTATGACTTTTTTGGCCTATTTTGAAGCCTTACTATACTATGACCATTTTTATGACATTTTGAGGCCATACTATACTATGACTTTTTTTGGCCTATTTTGAAGCCTTACTATACTATGACCATTTTTATGACTTTTTGAGGCCATACTATACTATGACTTTTTTTGACCATTTTGAAGCCTTACTATACTATGACCATACTATACTATGACTTTTTGAGGACATACTATAGTATGACTTTTTTTGGCCTATCTTGTAGCCTTACTATACTATGACCATTTTTATGACTTTTTGAGGCCATACTATACTATGACTTTTTTTGACCATTTTGAAGCCTTACTATACTATGACCATACTATACTATGACTTTTTGAGGCCATACTATACTATGACTTTTTTTGGCCTATTTTGAAGCCTTACTATACTATGACTTTTTTTGGCCTATTTTGAAGCCTTACTATACTATGACCATTTTTATGACATTTTGAGGCCATACTAAAGTATGACTTTTTTTGGCCTATTTTGAAGCCTTACTATACTATGACCATTTTTATGACATTTTGAGGCCATACTATACTATGACTTTTTTTGGCCTATTTTGAAGCCTTACTATACTATGACTTTTTTGGCCTATTTTGAAGCCTTACTATACTATGACCATTTTTATGACATTTTGAGGCCATACTATACTATGACTTTTTTTGGCCTATTTTGAAGCCTTACTATACTATGACCATTTTTATGACTTTTTGAGGCCATACTATACTATGACTTTTTTTGACCATTTTGAAGCCTTACTATACTATGACCATACTATACTATGACTTTTTGAGGACATACTATAGTATGACTTTTTTTGGCCTATCTTGTAGCCTTACTATACTATGACCATTTTTATGACTTTTTGAGGCCATACTATACTATGACTTTTTTTGACCATTTTGAAGCCTTACTATACTATGACCATACTATACTATGACTTTTTGAGGCCATACTATACTATGACTTTTTTTGGCCTATTTTGAAGCCTTACTATACTATGACCATTTTTATGACATTTTGAGGCCATACTATACTATGACTTTTTTTGGCCTATTTTGAAGCCTTACTATACTATGACCATTTTTATGACATTTTGAAGCCATACTAAAGTATGACTTTTTTTGGCCTATTTTGAAGCCTTACTATACTATGACCATTTTTATGACATTTTGAGGCCATACTAAAGTATGACTTTTTTTGGCCTATTTTGAAGCCTTACTATACTATGACCATTTTTATGACATTTTGAGGCCTTACTATACTATGACTTTTTTTGGCCTATTTTGAAGCCTTACTATACTATGACTTTTTTTGGCCTATTTTGAAGCCTTAATATACTATGACCATACTATACTATGACTTTTTGAGGACATACTATAGTATGACTTTTTTTGGCCTATCTTGTAGCCTTACTATACTATGACCATTTTTATGACTTTTTGAGGCCATACTATACTATGACTTTTTTTGACCATTTTGAAGCCTTACTATACTATGACTTTTTTTGGCC
Source organism: Toxotes jaculatrix (assembly GCF_017976425.1). Lineage (NCBI taxonomy): Eukaryota > Metazoa > Chordata > Actinopteri > Toxotidae > Toxotes > Toxotes jaculatrix. The sequence goes on from NC_054399.1 coordinate 26,170,207, forward strand.
TATTTTGAAGCCTTACTATACTATGACCATTTTTATGACATTTTGAGGCCATACTATACTGTGACTTTTTTTGGCCTATTTTGAAGCCTTACTATACTATGACTTTTTTTGGCCTATTTTGAGGCCTTACTATACTATGACCATTTTTATGACATTTTGAGGCCATACTATACTATGACTTTTTCTGGCCTATTTTGAAGCCTTACTATACTATGACTTTTTTTGGCCTATTTTGAAGCCTTACTATACTATGACCATTTTTATGACTTTTTGACGCCATACTATACTATGACTTTTTTTGGCCTATTTTGAAGCCTTACTATACTATGACCATTTTTATGACATTTTGAGGCCATACTATACTATGACTTTTTTTGGCCTATTTTGAAGCCTTACTATACTATGACCTTTTTTGGCCTATTTTGAAGCCTTACTATACTATGACCATACTATACTATGACTTTTTGAGGACATACTATACTATGACTTTTTTTGACCATTTTGAAGCCTTACTATACTATGACTTTTTTTGGCCTATTTTGAAGCCTTACTATTCTATGACCATACTATACTATGACTTTTTGAGGCCATACTATACTATGACTTTTTTTGGCCTATTTTGAAGCCTTACTATACTATGACCATTTTTATGACATTTTGAGGCCATACTATACTGTGACTTTTTTTGGCCTATTTTGAAGCCTTACTATACTATGACTTTTTTTGGCCTATTTTGAGGCCTTACTATACTATGACCATTTTTATGACATTTTGAGGCCATACTATACTATGACTTTTTTTGGCCTATTTTGAAGCCTTACTATACTATGACCATTTTTATGACATTTTGAGGCCATACTAAAGTATGACTTTTTTTGGCCTATTTTGAAGCCTTACTATTCTATGACCATTTTTATGACTTTTTGAGGCCATAGTATACTATGACTTTTTTTGACCATTTTGAAGCCATACTATACTATGACTTTTTGAGGACATACTATACTATGACTTTTTTTGGCCTATTTTGAAGCCTTACTATACTATGACTTTTTTTGGCCTATTTTGAAGCCTTACTATACTATGACCATTTTTATGACATTTTGAGGCCATACTAAAGTATGACTTTTTTTGGCCTATTTTGAAGCCTTACTATACTATGACCATTTTTATGACATTTTGAGGCCATACTATACTATGACTTTTTTTGGCCTATTTTGAAGCCTTACTATACTATGACTTTTTTGGCCTATTTTGAAGCCTTACTATACTATGACCATTTTTATGACATTTTGAGGCCATACTATACTATGACTTTTTTTGGCCTATTTTGAAGCCTTACTATACTATGACCATTTTTATGACTTTTTGAGGCCATACTATACTATGACTTTTTTTGACCATTTTGAAGCCTTACTATACTATGACCATACTATACTATGACTTTTTGAGGACATACTATAGTATGACTTTTTTTGGCCTATCTTGTAGCCTTACTATACTATGACCATTTTTATGACTTTTTGAGGCCATACTATACTATGACTTTTTTTGACCATTTTGAAGCCTTACTATACTATGACCATACTATACTATGACTTTTTGAGGCCATACTATACTATGACTTTTTTTGGCCTATTTTGAAGCCTTACTATACTATGACTTTTTTTGGCCTATTTTGAAGCCTTACTATACTATGACCATTTTTATGACATTTTGAGGCCATACTAAAGTATGACTTTTTTTGGCCTATTTTGAAGCCTTACTATACTATGACCATTTTTATGACATTTTGAGGCCATACTATACTATGACTTTTTTTGGCCTATTTTGAAGCCTTACTATACTATGACTTTTTTGGCCTATTTTGAAGCCTTACTATACTATGACCATTTTTATGACATTTTGAGGCCATACTATACTATGACTTTTTTTGGCCTATTTTGAAGCCTTACTATACTATGACCATTTTTATGACTTTTTGAGGCCATACTATACTATGACTTTTTTTGACCATTTTGAAGCCTTACTATACTATGACCATACTATACTATGACTTTTTGAGGACATACTATAGTATGACTTTTTTTGGCCTATCTTGTAGCCTTACTATACTATGACCATTTTTATGACTTTTTGAGGCCATACTATACTATGACTTTTTTTGACCATTTTGAAGCCTTACTATACTATGACCATACTATACTATGACTTTTTGAGGCCATACTATACTATGACTTTTTTTGGCCTATTTTGAAGCCTTACTATACTATGACCATTTTTATGACATTTTGAGGCCATACTATACTATGACTTTTTTTGGCCTATTTTGAAGCCTTACTATACTATGACCATTTTTATGACATTTTGAAGCCATACTAAAGTATGACTTTTTTTGGCCTATTTTGAAGCCTTACTATACTATGACCATTTTTATGACATTTTGAGGCCATACTAAAGTATGACTTTTTTTGGCCTATTTTGAAGCCTTACTATACTATGACCATTTTTATGACATTTTGAGGCCTTACTATACTATGACTTTTTTTTGGCCTATTTTGAAGCCTTACTATACTATGACTTTTTTTGGCCTATTTTGAAGCCTTAATATACTATGACCATACTATACTATGACTTTTTGAGGACATACTATAGTATGACTTTTTTTGGCCTATCTTGTAGCCTTACTATACTATGACCATTTTTATGACTTTTTGAGGCCATACTATACTATGACTTTTTTTGACCATTTTGAAGCCTTACTATACTATGACCATTTTTTGGCCTATTTTGAAGCCTTAATATACTATGACCATACTATACTATGACTTTTTGAGGACATACTATAGTATGACTTTTTTTGGCCTATCTTGTAGCCTTACTATACTATGACCATTTTTATGACTTTTTGAGGCCATACTATACTATGACTTTTTTTGACCATGTTGAAGCCTTACTATACTATGACTTTTTTTGGCCTATTTTGAAGCCTTACTATACTATGACCATACTATACTATGACTTTTTGAGGACATACTATACTATGACTTTTTTTGACCATTTTGAAGCCTTACTATACTATGACTTTTTTTGGCCTATTTTGAAGCCTTACTATACTATGACCATACTATACTATGACTTTTTGAGGCCATACTATACTATGACTTTTTTTGGCCTATTTTGAAGCCTTACTATACTATGACCATTTTTATGACATTTTGAGGCCATACTATACTGTGACTTTTTTTGGCCTATTTTGAAGCCTTACTATACTATGACTTTTTTTGGCCTATTTTGAAGCCTTACTATACTATGACCATTTTTATGACATTTTAAGGCCATACTAAAGTATGACTTTTTTTGGCCTATTTTGAAGCCTTACTATACTATGACCATTTTTATGACTTTTTGAGGCCATAGTATACTATGACTTTTTTTGACCATTTTGAAGCCATACTATACTATGACTTTTTGAGGACATACTATAGTATGACTTTTTTTGGCCTATCTTGTAGCCTTACTATACTATGACCATTTTTATGACATTTTGAGGCCATACTATACTGTGACTTTTTTTGGCCTATTTTGAAGCCTTACTATACTATGACTTTTTTTGGCCTATTTTGAGGCCTTACTATACTATGACCATTTTTTATGACATTTTGAGGCCATACTATACTATGACTTTTTTTGGCCTATTTTGAAGCCTTACTATACTATGACCATTTTTATGACATTTTGAGGCCATACTAAAGTATGACTTTTTTTGGCCTATTTTGAAGCCTTACTATACTATGACCATTTTTATTACTTTTTGAGGCCATAGTATACTATGACTTTTTTTGACCATTTTGAAGCCATACTATACTATGACTTTTTGAGGACATACTATAGTATGACTTTTTTTGGCCTATCTTGTAGCCTTACTATACTATGACCATTTTTATGACATTTTGAGGCCATACTATACTGTGACTTTTTTTGGCGTATTTTGAAGCCTTACTATACTATGACTTTTTTTGGCCTATTTTGAGGCCTTACTATACTATGACCATTTTTATGACATTTTGAGGCCATACTATACTATGACCTTTTTGACCATTTTGAAGCCTTACTATACTATGACTTTTTTTGAACTATTTTGAAGCCTAACTATACTATGACCATACTATACTATGACTTTTTGAGGCCATACTATACTATGACTTTTTCTGGCCTATTTTGAAGCCTTACTATACTATGACTTTTTTTGGCCTATTTTGAAGCCTTACTATACTATGACCATTTTTATGACTTTTTGACGCCATACTATACTATGACTTTTTTTGGCCTATTTTGAAGCCTTACTATACTATGACCATTTTTATGACTTTTTGAGGCCATACTATACTATGACTTTTTTTGACCATTTTGAAGCCTTACTATACTATGACTTTTTTTGGCCTATTTTGAAGCCTTACTATACTATGACCATTTTTATGACATTTTGAGGCCATACTATACTGTGACTTTTTTTGGCCTATTTTGAAGCCTTACTATACTATGACTTTTTTTGGCCTATTTTGAGGCCTTACTATACTATGACCATTTTTATGACATTTTGAGGCCATACTATACTGTGACTTTTTTTGGCCTATTTTGAAGCCTTACTATACTATGACTTTTTTTGGCCTATTTTGAGGCCTTACTATACTATGACCATTTTTATGACATTTTGAGGCCATACTATACTATGACTTTTTCTGGCCTATTTTGAAGCCTTACTATACTATGACTTTTTTTGGCCTATTTTGAAGCCTTACTATACTATGACCATTTTTATGACTTTTTGACGCCATACTATACTATGACTTTTTTTGGCCTATTTTGAAGCCTTACTATACTATGACCATTTTTATGACATTTTGAGGCCATACTATACTATGACTTTTTTTGGCCTATTTTGAAGCCTTACTATACTATGACCTTTTTTGGCCTATTTTGAAGCCTTACTATACTATGACCATACTATACTATGACTTTTTGAGGACATACTATACTATGACTTTTTTTGACCATTTTGAAGCCTTACTATACTATGACTTTTTTTGGCCTATTTTGAAGCCTTACTATTCTATGACCATACTATACTATGACTTTTTGAGGCCATACTATACTATGACTTTTTTTGGCCTATTTTGAAGCCTTACTATACTATGACCATTTTTATGACATTTTGAGGCCATACTATACTGTGACTTTTTTTGGCCTATTTTGAAGCCTTACTATACTATGACTTTTTTTGGCCTATTTTGAGGCCTTACTATACTATGACCATTTTTATGACATTTTGAGGCCATACTATACTATGACTTTTTTTGGCCTATTTTGAAGCCTTACTATACTATGACCATTTTTATGACATTTTGAGGCCATACTAAAGTATGACTTTTTTTGGCCTATTTTGAAGCCTTACTATTCTATGACCATTTTTATGACTTTTTGAGGCCATAGTATACTATGACTTTTTTTGACCATTTTGAAGCCATACTATACTATGACTTTTTGAGGACATACTATAGTATGACTTTTTTTGGCCTATTTTGAAGCCTTACTATACTATGACTTTTTTTGGCCTATTTTGAAGCCTTACTATACTATGACCATTTTTATGACATTTTGAGGCCATACTAAAGTATGACTTTTTTTGGCCTATTTTGAAGCCTTACTATACTATGACCATTTTTATGACATTTTGAGGCCATACTATACTATGACTTTTTTTGGCCTATTTTGAAGCCTTACTATACTATGACTTTTTTGGCCTATTTTGAAGCCTTACTATACTATGACCATTTTTATGACATTTTGAGGCCATACTATACTATGACTTTTTTTGGCCTATTTTGAAGCCTTACTATACTATGACCATTTTTATGACTTTTTGAGGCCATACTATACTATGACTTTTTTTGACCATTTTGAAGCCTTACTATACTATGACCATACTATACTATGACTTTTTGAGGACATACTATAGTATGACTTTTTTTGGCCTATCTTGTAGCCTTACTATACTATGACCATTTTTATGACTTTTTGAGGCCATACTATACTATGACTTTTTTTGACCATTTTGAAGCCTTACTATACTATGACCATACTATACTATGACTTTTTGAGGCCATACTATACTATGACTTTTTTTGGCCTATTTTGAAGCCTTACTATACTATGACTTTTTTTGGCCTATTTTGAAGCCTTACTATACTATGACCATTTTTATGACATTTTGAGGCCATACTAAAGTATGACTTTTTTTGGCCTATTTTGAAGCCTTACTATACTATGACCATTTTTATGACATTTTGAGGCCATACTATACTATGACTTTTTTTGGCCTATTTTGAAGCCTTACTATACTATGACTTTTTTGGCCTATTTTGAAGCCTTACTATACTATGACCATTTTTATGACATTTTGAGGCCATACTATACTATGACTTTTTTTGGCCTATTTTGAAGCCTTACTATACTATGACCATTTTTATGACTTTTTGAGGCCATACTATACTATGACTTTTTTTGACCATTTTGAAGCCTTACTATACTATGACCATACTATACTATGACTTTTTGAGGACATACTATAGTATGACTTTTTTTGGCCTATCTTGTAGCCTTACTATACTATGACCATTTTTATGACTTTTTGAGGCCATACTATACTATGACTTTTTTTGACCATTTTGAAGCCTTACTATACTATGACCATACTATACTATGACTTTTTGAGGCCATACTATACTATGACTTTTTTTGGCCTATTTTGAAGCCTTACTATACTATGACCATTTTTATGACATTTTGAGGCCATACTATACTATGACTTTTTTTGGCCTATTTTGAAGCCTTACTATACTATGACCATTTTTATGACATTTTGAAGCCATACTAAAGTATGACTTTTTTTGGCCTATTTTGAAGCCTTACTATACTATGACCATTTTTATGACATTTTGAGGCCATACTAAAGTATGACTTTTTTTGGCCTATTTTGAAGCCTTACTATACTATGACCATTTTTATGACATTTTGAGGCCTTACTATACTATGACTTTTTTTTGGCCTATTTTGAAGCCTTACTATACTATGACTTTTTTTGGCCTATTTTGAAGCCTTAATATACTATGACCATACTATACTATGACTTTTTGAGGACATACTATAGTATGACTTTTTTTGGCCTATCTTGTAGCCTTACTATACTATGACCATTTTTATGACTTTTTGAGGCCATACTATACTATGACTTTTTTTTGACCATTTTGAAGCCTTACTATACTATGACCATTTTTTGGCCTATTTTGAAGCCTTAATATACTATGACCATACTATACTATGACTTTTTGAGGACATACTATAGTATGACTTTTTTTGGCCTATCTTGTAGCCTTACTATACTATGACCATTTTTATGACTTTTTGAGGCCATACTATACTATGACTTTTTTTGACCATGTTGAAGCCTTACTATACTATGACTTTTTTTGGCCTATTTTGAAGCCTTACTATACTATGACCATACTATACTATGACTTTTTGAGGACATACTATACTATGACTTTTTTTGACCATTTTGAAGCCTTACTATACTATGACTTTTTTTGGCCTATTTTGAAGCCTTACTATACTATGACCATACTATACTATGACTTTTTGAGGCCATACTATACTATGACTTTTTTTGGCCTATTTTGAAGCCTTACTATACTATGACCATTTTTATGACATTTTGAGGCCATACTATACTGTGACTTTTTTTGGCCTATTTTGAAGCCTTACTATACTATGACTTTTTTTGGCCTATTTTGAAGCCTTACTATACTATGACCATTTTTATGACATTTTAAGGCCATACTAAAGTATGACTTTTTTTGGCCTATTTTGAAGCCTTACTATACTATGACCATTTTTATGACTTTTTGAGGCCATAGTATACTATGACTTTTTTTGACCATTTTGAAGCCATACTATACTATGACTTTTTGAGGACATACTATAGTATGACTTTTTTTGGCCTATCTTGTAGCCTTACTATACTATGACCATTTTTATGACATTTTGAGGCCATACTATACTGTGACTTTTTTTGGCCTATTTTGAAGCCTTACTATACTATGACTTTTTTTGGCCTATTTTGAGGCCTTACTATACTATGACCATTTTTTATGACATTTTGAGGCCATACTATACTATGACTTTTTTTGGCCTATTTTGAAGCCTTACTATACTATGACCATTTTTATGACATTTTGAGGCCATACTAAAGTATGACTTTTTTTGGCCTATTTTGAAGCCTTACTATACTATGACCATTTTTATTACTTTTTGAGGCCATAGTATACTATGACTTTTTTTGACCATTTTGAAGCCATACTATACTATGACTTTTTGAGGACATACTATAGTATGACTTTTTTTGGCCTATCTTGTAGCCTTACTATACTATGACCATTTTTATGACATTTTGAGGCCATACTATACTGTGACTTTTTTTGGCGTATTTTGAAGCCTTACTATACTATGACTTTTTTTGGCCTATTTTGAGGCCTTACTATACTATGACCATTTTTATGACATTTTGAGGCCATACTATACTATGACCTTTTTGACCATTTTGAAGCCTTACTATACTATGACTTTTTTTGAACTATTTTGAAGCCTAACTATACTATGACCATACTATACTATGACTTTTTGAGGCCATACTATACTATGACTTTTTCTGGCCTATTTTGAAGCCTTACTATACTATGACTTTTTTTGGCCTATTTTGAAGCCTTACTATACTATGACCATTTTTATGACTTTTTGACGCCATACTATACTATGACTTTTTTTGGCCTATTTTGAAGCCTTACTATACTATGACCATTTTTATGACATTTTGAGGCCATACTATACTATGACTTTTTTTGGCCTATTTTGAAGCCTTACTATACTATGACCATTTTTATGACTTTTTGAGGCCATACTATACTATGACTTTTTTTGACCATTTTGAAGCCTTACTATACTATGACCATTTTTATGACTTTTTGAGGCCATACTATACTATGACTTTTTTTGACCATTTTGAAGCCTTACTATACTATGACTTTTTTTGGCCTATTTTGAAGCCTTACTATACTATGACCTTTTTGACCATTTTGAAGCCTTACTATACTATGACTTTTTTTGAACTATTTTGAAGCCTAACTATACTATGACCATACTATACTATGACTTTTTTTGACCATTTTGAAGCCATACTATACTATGACTTTTTGAGGACATACTATACTATGACTTTTTTTGACCATTTTGAAGCCTTACTATACTATGACCATACTATACTATGACTTTTTGAGGTCATACTATACTATGACTTTTTTTGGCCTATTTTGAAGCCTTACTATACTATGACCATTTTTATGACATTTTGAGGCCATACTATACTATGACTTTTTTTGGCCTATTTTGAAGCCTTACTATACTATGACCATTTTTATGACATTTTGAGGCCATACTATACTGTGACTTTTTTGGCCTATTTTGAAGCCTTACTATACTATGACCATTTTTATGACATTTTGAGGCCATACTATACTATGACTTTTTATGGCCTATTTTGAAGCCTTACTATACTATGACCATTTTTATGACTTTTTGAGGCCATACTATACTATGACTTTTTTTGGCCTATTTTGAAGCCTTACTGTACTATGACCATACTATACTATGACTTTTTGAGGCCATACTATACTATGACTTTTTTTGGCCTATTTTGAAGCCTTACTATACTATGACTTTTTTTGGCCTATTTTGAAGCCTTACTATACTATGACCATACTATACTATGACTTTTTGAGGCCATACTATACTATGACTTTTTTTGGCCTATTTTGAAGCCTTACTATACTATGACTTTTTTTGGCCTATTTTGAAGCCTTACTATACTATGACCATTTTTATGACATTTTGAGGCCATACTATACTATGACTTTTTTTTGGCCTATTTTGAAGCCTTACTATACTATGACCATTTTTATGACTTTTTGAGGCCTTACTATACTATGACTTTTTTTGGCCTATTTTGAAGCCTTACTATACTATGACCATTTTTATGACATTTTGAGGCCATACTATACTATGACTTTTTTTGGCCTATTTTGAAGCCTTACTATACTATGACCATTTTTATGACATTTTGAGGCCATACTATACTATGACTTTTTTGGCCTATTTTGAAGCCTTACTATACTATGACCATTTTTATGACATTTTGAGGCCATACTATACTATGACTTTTTATGGCCTATTTTGAAGCCTTACTATACTATGACCATTTTTATGACTTTTTGAGGCCATACTATACTATGACTTTTTTTGACCATTTTGAAGCCTTACTATACTATGACTTCTTTTGGCCTATTTTGAAGCCTTACTATACTATGACCATACTATACTATGACTTTTTGAGGCCATACTATACTATGACTTTTTTTTGGCCTATTTTGAAGCCTTACTATACTATGACCATTTTTATGACTTTTTGAGGCCTTACTATACTATGACTTTTTTTGGCCTATTTTGAAGCCTTACTATACTATGACCATTTTTATGACATTTTGAGGCCATACTATACTATGACTTTTTTTTGGCCTATTTTGAAGCCTTACTATACTATGACCATTTTTATGACATTTTGAGGCCATACTATACTATGACTTTTTTTGGCCTATTTTGAAGCCTTACTATACTATGACCATTTTTATGACATTTTGAGGCCATACTATACTATGACTTTTTTTGGCCTATTTTGAAGCCTTACTATACTATGACCATTTTTATGACATTTTGAGGCCATACTAAAGTATGACTTTTTTTGGCCTATTTTGAAGCCTTACTATACTATGACCATTTTTATGACATTTTGAGGCCATACTAAAGTATGACTTTTTATGGCCTATTTTGAAGCCTTACTATACTATGACCATTTTTATGATTTTTTGAGGCCATACTATACTATGACTTTTTTTGACCATTTTGAAGCCTTACTATACTATGACTTTTGTTGGCCTATTTTGAAGCCTTACTATACTATGACCATACTATACTATGACTTTTTGAGGACATACTATACTATGACTTTTTTTGACCATTTTGAAGCCTTACTATACTATGACTTTTTTTGGCCTATTTTGAAGCCTTACTATACTATGACCATACTATACTATGACTTTTTGAGGCCATACTATACTATGACTTTTTTTGGCCTATTTTGAAGCCTTACTATACTATGACTTTTTTTGGCCTATTTTGAAGCCTTACTATACTATGACCATTTTATGACATTTTGAGGCCATACTATACTATGACTTTTTTTGGCCTATTTTGAAGCCTTACTATACTATGAGCATTTTTATGACATTTTGAGGCCATACTAAAGTATGACTTTTTTTGGCCTATTTTGAAGCCTTACTATACTATTACCATTTTTATGACATTTTGAGGCCATACTAAAGTATGACTTTTTTTTGGCCTATTTTGAAGCCTTACTATACTATGACCATTTTTATGACATTTTGAGGCCATACTATACTATGACTTTTTTTGGCCTATTTTGAAGCCTTACTATACTATGACCATTTTTATGACATTTTGAGGCCATACTATACTATGACTTTTTTTGGCCTATTTTGAAGCCTTACTATACTATGACCATTTTTATGACTTTTTGAGGCCATACTATACTATGACCTTTTTGACCATTTTGAAGCCTTACTATACTATGACTTTTTTTGAACTATTTTGAAGCCTTACTATACTATGACCATACTATACTATGACTTTTTGAGGCCATACTAATGACTTTTTCTGGCCTATTTTGAAGCCTTACTATACTATGACCATTTTTATGACTTTTTGAGGCCTTACTATACTATGACTTTTTTTGGCCTATTTTGAAGCCTTACTATACTATGACCATTTTTATGACTTTTTGAGGCCATACTATACTATGACTTTTTTTGACCATTTTGAAGCCTTACTATACTATGACCATACTATACTATGACTTTTTGAGGCCATACTATACTATGACTTTTTTTGGCCTATTTTGAAGCCTTACTATACTATGACCATTTTTATGACATTTTGAGGCCATACTAAAGTATGACTTTTTATGGCCTATTTTGAAGCCTTACTATACTATGACCATTTTTATGATTTTTTGAGGCCATACTATACTATGACTTTTTTTGACCATTTTGAAGCCTTACTATACTATGACTTTTGTTGGCCTATTTTGAAGCCTTACTATACTATGACCATACTATACTATGACTTTTTGAGGACATACTATACTATGACTTTTTTTGACCATTTTGAAGCCTTACTATACTATGACTTTTTTTGGCCTATTTTGAAGCCTTACTATACTATGACCATACTATACTATGACTTTTTGAGGACATACTATAGTATGACTTTTTTTGGCCTATCTTGTAGCCTTACTATACTATGACCATTTTTATGACTTTTTGAGGCCATACTATACTATGACTTTTTATGGCCTATTTTGAAGCCTTACTATACTATGACCATTTTTATGACTTTTTGAGGCCATACTATACTATGACCTTTTTGACCATTTTGAAGCCTTACTATACTATGACTTTTTTTGAACTATTTTGAAGCCTTACTATACTATGACCATACTATACTATGACTTTTTGAGGCCATACTATACTATGACTTTTTCTGGCCTATTTTGAAGCCTTACTATACTATGACTTTTTTTGGCCTATTTTGAAGCCTTACTATACTATGACCATTTTTATGACTTTTTGACGCCATACTATACTATGACTTTTTTTGGCCTATTTTGAAGCCTTACTATACTATGACCATTTTTATGACATTTTGAGGCCATACTATACTATGACTTTTTTTGGCCTATTTTGAAGCCTTACTATACTATGACCATTTTTATGACATTTTGAGGCCATACTAAAGTATGACTTTTTTTGGCCTATTTTGAAGCCTTACTATACTATGACCATTTTTATGACATTTTGAGGCCATACTATACTATGACTTTTTTTGGCCTATTTTGAAGCCTTACTATACTATGACCATTTTTATGACTTTTTGAGGCCATACTATACTATGACTTTTTTTGACCATTTTGAAGCCTTACTATACTATGACCATTTTTATGACATTTTGAGGCCATACTATACTATGACTTTTTTGGCCTATTTTGAAGCCTTACTATACTATGACCATTTTTATGACATTTTGAGGCCATACTATACTATGACTTTTTTTGGCCTATTTTGAAGCCTTACTATACTATGACCATTTTTATGACATTTTGAAGCCATACTAAAGTATGACTTTTTTTGGCCTATTTTGAAGCCTTACTATACTATGACCATTTTTATGACATTTTGAGGCCATACTAAAGTATGACTTTTTTTGGCCTATTTTGAAGCCTTACTATACTATGACCATTTTTATGACATTTTGAGGCCTTACTATACTATGACTTTTTTTGGCCTATTTTGAAGCCTTACTATACTATGACCATTTTTATGACTTTTTGAGGCCATACTATACTATGACTTTTTTTGGCCTATTTTGAAGCCTTACTATACTATGACCATTTTTATGACATTTTGAGGCCATACTATACTATGACTTTTTATGGCCTATTTTGAAGCCTTACTATACTATGACCATTTTTATGACTTTTTGAGGCCATACTATACTATGACCTTTTTGACCATTTTGAAGCCTTACTATACTATGACTTTTTTTGAACTATTTTGAAGCCTTACTATACTATGACCATACTATACTATGACTTTTTGAGGCCATACTATACTATGACTTTTTCTGGCCTATTTTGAAGCCTTACTATACTATGACTTTTTTTGGCCTATTTTGAAGCCTTACTATACTATGACCATTTTTATGACTTTTTGACGCCATACTATACTATGACTTTTTTTGGCCTATTTTGAAGCCTTACTATACTATGACCATTTTTATGACATTTTGAGGCCATACTATACTATGACTTTTTTTGGCCTATTTTGAAGCCTTACTATACTATGACCATTTTTATGACATTTTGAGGCCATACTAAAGTATGACTTTTTTTGGCCTATTTTGAAGCCTTACTATACTATGACCATTTTTATGACATTTTGAGGCCATACTATACTATGACTTTTTTTGGCCTATTTTGAAGCCTTACTATACTATGACCATTTTTATGACTTTTTGAGGCCATACTATACTATGACTTTTTTTGACCATTTTGAAGCCTTACTATACTATGACCATTTTTATGACATTTTGAGGCCATACTATACTATGACTTTTTTGGCCTATTTTGAAGCCTTACTATACTATGACCATTTTTATGACATTTTGAGGCCATACTATACTATGACTTTTTTTGGCCTATTTTGAAGCCTTACTATACTATGACCATTTTTATGACATTTTGAAGCCATACTAAAGTATGACTTTTTTTGGCCTATTTTGAAGCCTTACTATACTATGACCATTTTTATGACATTTTGAGGCCATACTAAAGTATGACTTTTTTTGGCCTATTTTGAAGCCTTACTATACTATGACCATTTTTATGACATTTTGAGGCCTTACTATACTATGACTTTTTTTGGCCTATTTTGAAGCCTTACTATACTATGACCATTTTTATGACTTTTTGAGGCCATACTATACTATGACTTTTTTTGACCATTTTGAAGCCTTACTATACTATGACCATACTATACTATGACTTTTTGAGGCCATACTATACTATGACTTTTTTTGGCCTATTTTGAAGCCTTACTATACTATGACCATTTTTATGACATTTTGAGGCCATACTATACTATGACTTTTTTTGGCCTATTTTGAAGCCTTACTATACTATGACCATTTTTATGACATTTTGAGGCCATACTAAAGTATGACTTTTTTTGGCCTATTTTGAAGCCTTACTATACTATGACCATTTTTATGACTTTTTGAGGCCATACTATACTATGACTTTTTTTGACCATTTTGAAGCCATACTATACTATGACTTTTTGAGGACATACTATAGTATGACTTTTTTTGGCCTATCTTGTAGCCTTACTATACTATGACCATTTTTATGACTTTTTGAGGCCATACTATACTATGACTTTTTTTGGCCTATTTTGAAGCCTTACTATACTATGACCATTTTTATGACATTTTGAGGCCATACTATACTATGACTTTTTATGGCCTATTTTGAAGCCTTACTATACTATGACCATTTTTATGACTTTTTGAGGCCATACTATACTATGACCTTTTTGACCATTTTGAAGCCTTACTATACTATGACTTTTTTTGAACTATTTTGAAGCCTTACTATACTATGACCATACTATACTATGACTTTTTGAGGCCATACTATACTATGACTTTTTCTGGCCTATTTTGAAGCCTTACTATACTATGACTTTTTTTGGCCTATTTTGAAGCCTTACTATACTATGACCATTTTTATGACATTTTGAGGCCATACTATACTATGACTTTTTATGGCCTATTTTGAAGCCTTACTATACTATGACCATTTTTATGACTTTTTGAGGCCATACTATACTATGACCTTTTTGACCATTTTGAAGCCTTACTATACTATGACTTTTTTTGAACTATTTTGAAGCCTTACTATACTATGACCATACTATACTATGACTTTTTGAGGCCATACTATACTATGACTTTTTCTGGCCTATTTTGAAGCCTTACTATACTATGACTTTTTTTGGCCTATTTTGAAGCCTTACTATACTA
Source organism: Toxotes jaculatrix (assembly GCF_017976425.1). Classification (NCBI taxonomy): domain Eukaryota; kingdom Metazoa; phylum Chordata; class Actinopteri; family Toxotidae; genus Toxotes; species Toxotes jaculatrix. Next base: position 26,186,089 of record NC_054399.1, read on the forward strand.
TGACCATTTTTATGACTTTTTGACGCCATACTATACTATGACTTTTTTTGGCCTATTTTGAAGCCTTACTATACTATGACCATTTTTATGACATTTTGAGGCCATACTATACTATGACTTTTTTTGGCCTATTTTGAAGCCTTACTATACTATGACCATTTTTATGACATTTTGAGGCCATACTAAAGTATGACTTTTTTTGGCCTATTTTGAAGCCTTACTATACTATGACCATTTTTATGACATTTTGAGGCCATACTATACTATGACTTTTTTTGGCCTATTTTGAAGCCTTACTATACTATGACCATTTTTATGACTTTTTGAGGCCATACTATACTATGACTTTTTTTGACCATTTTGAAGCCTTACTATACTATGACCATTTTTATGACATTTTGAGGCCATACTATACTATGACTTTTTTGGCCTATTTTGAAGCCTTACTATACTATGACCATTTTTATGACATTTTGAGGCCATACTATACTATGACTTTTTTTGGCCTATTTTGAAGCCTTACTATACTATGACCATTTTTATGACATTTTGAAGCCATACTAAAGTATGACTTTTTTTGGCCTATTTTGAAGCCTTACTATACTATGACCATTTTTATGACATTTTGAGGCCATACTAAAGTATGACTTTTTTTGGCCTATTTTGAAGCCTTACTATACTATGACCATTTTTATGACATTTTGAGGCCTTACTATACTATGACTTTTTTTGGCCTATTTTGAAGCCTTACTATACTATGACCATTTTTATGACTTTTTGAGGCCATACTATACTATGACTTTTTTTGACCATTTTGAAGCCTTACTATACTACGACCATACTATACTATGACTTTTTTTGGCCTATTTTGAAGCCTTACTATACTATGACCATTTTTATGACATTTTGAGGCCATACTATACTATGACTTTTTTTGGCCTATTTTGAAGCCTTACTATACTATGACCATTTTTATGACATTTTGAGGCCATACTAAAGTATGACTTTTTTTGGCCTATTTTGAAGCCTTACTATACTATGACCATTTTTATGACTTTTTGAGGCCATACTATACTATGACTTTTTTTGACCATTTTGAAGCCATACTATACTATGACTTTTTGAGGACATACTATAGTATGACTTTTTTTGGCCTATCTTGTAGCCTTACTATACTATGACCATTTTTATGACTTTTTGAGGCCATACTATACTATGACTTTTTTTGGCCTATTTTGAAGCCTTACTATACTATGACCATTTTTATGACATTTTGAGGCCATACTATACTATGACTTTTTATGGCCTATTTTGAAGCCTTACTATACTATGACCATTTTTATGACTTTTTGAGGCCATACTATACTATGACCTTTTTGACCATTTTGAAGCCTTACTATACTATGACTTTTTTTGAACTATTTTGAAGCCTTACTATACTATGACCATACTATACTATGACTTTTTGAGGCCATACTATACTATGACTTTTTCTGGCCTATTTTGAAGCCTTACTATACTATGACTTTTTTTGGCCTATTTTGAAGCCTTACTATACTATGACCATTTTTATGACTTTTTGACGCCATACTATACTATGACTTTTTTTGGCCTATTTTGAAGCCTTACTATACTATGACCATTTTTATGACATTTTGAGGCCATACTATACTATGACTTTTTTTGGCCTATTTTGAAGCCTTACTATACTATGACCATTTTTATGACATTTTGAGGCCATACTAAAGTATGACTTTTTTTGGCCTATTTTGAAGCCTTACTATACTATGACCATTTTTATGACATTTTGAGGCCATACTATACTATGACTTTTTTTGGCCTATTTTGAAGCCTTACTATACTATGACCATTTTTATGACTTTTTGAGGCCATACTATACTATGACTTTTTTTGACCATTTTGAAGCCTTACTATACTACGACCATACTATACTATGACTTTTTGAGGACACACTATAGTATGACTTTTTTTGGCCTATCTTGTAGCCTTACTATACTATGACCATTTTTATGACTTTTTGAGGCCATACTATACTATGACTTTTTTTGACCATTTTGAAGCCTTACTATACTATGACCATACTATACTATGACTTTTTGAGGCCATACTATACTATGACTTTTTTTGGCCTATTTTGTAGCCTTACTATACTATGACCATTTTTATGACATTTTGAGGCCATACTATACTATGACTTTTTTTGGCCTATTTTGAAGCCTTACTATACTATGACCATTTTTATGACATTTTGAGGCCATACTAAAGTATGACTTTTTTTGGCCTATTTTGAAGCCTTACTATACTATGACCATTTTTATGACTTTTTGAGGCCATACTATACTATGACTTTTTTTGACCATTTTGAAGCCTTACTATACTATGACTTTTTTTGGCCTATTTTGAAGCCTTACTATACTATGACCATACTATACTATGACTTTTTGAGGCCATACTATACTATGACTTTTTTTGGCCTATTTTGAAGCCTTACTATACTATGACCATTTTTATGACATTTTGAGGCCTTACTATACTATGACTTTTTTTGGCCTATTTTGAAGCCTTACTATACTATGACCATTTTTATGACATTTTGAGGCCATACTATACTATGACTTTTTTTTTTACCATTTTGAAGCCTTACTATACTATGACCATACTATACTATGCCTTTTTGAGGCCATACTATACTATGACTTTTTTTGGCCTATTTTGAAGACTTACTATACTATGACCATACTATACTATGACTTTTTGAGGCCATACTATACTATGACTTTTTTTGGCCTATTTTGAAGCCTTACTATACTATGACCATTTTTATGACATTTTGAGGCCATACTAAAGTATGACTTTTTTTGGCCTATTTTGAAGCCTTACTATACTATGACCATTTTTATGACATTTTGAGGCCATACTATACTATGACTTTTTATGGCCTATTTTGAAGCCTTACTATACTATGACCATTTTTATGACATTTTGAGGCCATACTATACTATGACTTTTTATGGCCTATTTTGAAGCCTTACTATACTATGACCATTTTTATGACTTTTTGAGGCCATACTATACTATGACTTTTTTTGACCATTTTGAAGCCTTACTATACTATGACTTTTTTTGGCCTATTTTGAAGCTTTACTATACTATGACCATACTATACTATGACTTTTTGAGGCCATACTATACTATGACTTTTTTTGGCCTATTTTGAAGCCTTACTATACTATGACCATTTTTATGACTTTTTGAGGCCTTACTATACTATGACTTTTTTTGGCCTATTTTGAAGCCTTACTATACTATGACCATTTTTATGACTTTTTGAGGCCATACTATACTATGACTTTTTTTGACCATTTTGAAGCCTTACTATACTATGACCATACTATACTATGACTTTTTGAGGCCATACTATACTATGACTTTTTTTGGCCTATTTTGAAGCCTTACTATACTATGACCATTTTTATGACATTTTGAGGCCATACTATACTATGACTTTTTTTGGCCTATTTTGAAGCCTTACTATACTATGACCATTTTTATGACATTTTGAGGCCATACTAAAGTATGACTTTTTTTGGCCTATTTTGAAGCCTTACTATACTATGACCATTTTTATGACATTTTGAGGCCATACTATACTATGACTTTTTATGGCCTATTTTGAAGCCTTACTATACTATGACCAATTTTATGACTTTTTGAGGCCATACTATACTATGACTTTTTTTGACCATTTTGAAGCCATACTATACTATGACTTTTTTTGGCCTATTTTGAAGCCTTACTATACTATGACTTTTTTTGGCCTATTTTGAAGCCTTACTATACTATGACCATTTTTATGACATTTTGAGGCCATACTAAAGTATGACTTTTTTTGGCCTATTTTGAAGCCTTACTATACTATGACCATTTTTATGACTTTTTGAGGCCATACTATACTATGACTTTTTTTGACCATTTTGAAGCCATACTATACTATGACTTTTTGAGGACATACTATAGTATGACTTTTTTTGGCCTATCTTGTAGCCTTACTATACTATGACCATTTTTATGACTTTTTGAGGCCATACTATACTATGACTTTTTTTGGCCTATTTTGAAGCCTTACTATACTATGACCATTTTTATGACATTTTGAGGCCATACTATACTATGACTTTTTATGGCCTATTTTGAAGCCTTACTATACTATGACCATTTTTATGACTTTTTGAGGCCATACTATACTATGACCTTTTTGACCATTTTGAAGCCTTACTATACTATGACTTTTTTTGAACTATTTTGAAGCCTTACTATACTATGACCATACTATACTATGACTTTTTGAGGCCATACTATACTATGACTTTTTCTGGCCTATTTTGAAGCCTTACTATACTATGACTTTTTTTGGCCTATTTTGAAGCCTTACTATACTATGACCATTTTTATGACTTTTTGACGCCATACTATACTATGACTTTTTTTGGCCTATTTTGAAGCCTTACTATACTATGACCATTTTTATGACATTTTGAGGCCATACTATACTATGACTTTTTTTGGCCTATTTTGAAGCCTTACTATACTATGACCATTTTTATGACATTTTGAGGCCATACTAAAGTATGACTTTTTTTGGCCTATTTTGAAGCCTTACTATACTATGACCATTTTTATGACATTTTGAGGCCATACTATACTATGACTTTTTTTGGCCTATTTTGAAGCCTTACTATACTATGACCATTTTTATGACTTTTTGAGGCCATACTATACTATGACTTTTTTTGACCATTTTGAAGCCTTACTATACTATGACCATTTTTATGACATTTTGAGGCCATACTATACTATGACTTTTTTGGCCTATTTTGAAGCCTTACTATACTATGACCATTTTTATGACATTTTGAGGCCATACTATACTATGACTTTTTTTGGCCTATTTTGAAGCCTTACTATACTATGACCATTTTTATGACATTTTGAAGCCATACTAAAGTATGACTTTTTTTGGCCTATTTTGAAGCCTTACTATACTATGACCATTTTTATGACATTTTGAGGCCATACTAAAGTATGACTTTTTTTGGCCTATTTTGAAGCCTTACTATACTATGACCATTTTTATGACATTTTGAGGCCTTACTATACTATGACTTTTTTTGGCCTATTTTGAAGCCTTACTATACTATGACCATTTTTATGACTTTTTGAGGCCATACTATACTATGACTTTTTTTGGCCTATTTTGAAGCCTTACTATACTATGACCATTTTTATGACATTTTGAGGCCATACTATACTATGACTTTTTATGGCCTATTTTGAAGCCTTACTATACTATGACCATTTTTATGACTTTTTGAGGCCATACTATACTATGACCTTTTTGACCATTTTGAAGCCTTACTATACTATGACTTTTTTTGAACTATTTTGAAGCCTTACTATACTATGACCATACTATACTATGACTTTTTGAGGCCATACTATACTATGACTTTTTCTGGCCTATTTTGAAGCCTTACTATACTATGACTTTTTTTGGCCTATTTTGAAGCCTTACTATACTATGACCATTTTTATGACTTTTTGACGCCATACTATACTATGACTTTTTTTGGCCTATTTTGAAGCCTTACTATACTATGACCATTTTTATGACATTTTGAGGCCATACTATACTATGACTTTTTTTGGCCTATTTTGAAGCCTTACTATACTATGACCATTTTTATGACATTTTGAGGCCATACTAAAGTATGACTTTTTTTGGCCTATTTTGAAGCCTTACTATACTATGACCATTTTTATGACATTTTGAGGCCATACTATACTATGACTTTTTTTGGCCTATTTTGAAGCCTTACTATACTATGACCATTTTTATGACTTTTTGAGGCCATACTATACTATGACTTTTTTTGACCATTTTGAAGCCTTACTATACTATGACCATTTTTATGACATTTTGAGGCCATACTATACTATGACTTTTTTGGCCTATTTTGAAGCCTTACTATACTATGACCATTTTTATGACATTTTGAGGCCATACTATACTATGACTTTTTTTGGCCTATTTTGAAGCCTTACTATACTATGACCATTTTTATGACATTTTGAAGCCATACTAAAGTATGACTTTTTTTGGCCTATTTTGAAGCCTTACTATACTATGACCATTTTTATGACTTTTTGGGGCCATACTAAAGTATGACTTTTTTTGGCCTATTTTGAAGCCTTACTATACTATGACCATTTTTATGACATTTTGAGGCCTTACTATACTATGACTTTTTTTGGCCTATTTTGAAGCCTTACTATACTATGACCATTTTTATGACTTTTTGAGGCCATACTATACTATGACTTTTTTTGACCATTTTGAAGCCTTACTATACTATGACCATACTATACTATGACTTTTTGAGGCCATACTATACTATGACTTTTTTTGGCCTATTTTGAAGCCTTACTATACTATGACCATTTTTATGACATTTTGAGGCCATACTATACTATGACTTTTTTTGGCCTATTTTGAAGCCTTACTATACTATGACCATTTTTATGACATTTTGAGGCCATACTAAAGTATGACTTTTTTTGGCCTATTTTGAAGCCTTACTATACTATGACCATTTTTATGACTTTTTGAGGCCATACTATACTATGACTTTTTTTGACCATTTTGAAGCCATACTATACTATGACTTTTTGAGGACATACTATAGTATGACTTTTTTTGGCCTATCTTGTAGCCTTACTATACTATGACCATTTTTATGACTTTTTGAGGCCATACTATACTATGACTTTTTTTGGCCTATTTTGAAGCCTTACTATACTATGACCATTTTTATGACATTTTGAGGCCATACTATACTATGACTTTTTATGGCCTATTTTGAAGCCTTACTATACTATGACCATTTTTATGACTTTTTGAGGCCATACTATACTATGACCTTTTTGACCATTTTGAAGCCTTACTATACTATGACTTTTTTTGAACTATTTTGAAGCCTTACTATACTATGACCATACTATACTATGACTTTTTGAGGCCATACTATACTATGACTTTTTCTGGCCTATTTTGAAGCCTTACTATACTATGACTTTTTTTGGCCTATTTTGAAGCCTTACTATACTATGACCATTTTTATGACTTTTTGACGCCATACTATACTATGACTTTTTTTGGCCTATTTTGAAGCCTTACTATACTATGACCATTTTTATGACATTTTGAGGCCATACTATACTATGACTTTTTTTGGCCTATTTTGAAGCCTTACTATACTATGACCATTTTTATGACATTTTGAGGCCATACTAAAGTATGACTTTTTTTGGCCTATTTTGAAGCCTTACTATACTATGACCATTTTTATGACATTTTGAGGCCATACTATACTATGACTTTTTTTGGCCTATTTTGAAGCCTTACTATACTATGACCATTTTTATGACTTTTTGAGGCCATACTATACTATGACTTTTTTTGACCATTTTGAAGCCTTACTATACTACGACCATACTGTACTATGACTTTTTGAGGACATACTATAGTATGACTTTTTTTGGCCTATCTTGTAGCCTTACTATACTATGACCATTTTTATGACTTTTTGAGGCCATACTATACTATGACTTTTTTTGGCCTATTTTGAAGACTTACTATACTATGACCATACTATACTATGACTTTTTGAGGCCATACTATACTATGACTTTTTTTGGCCTATTTTGAAGCCTTACTATACTATGACCATTTTTATGACATTTTGAGGCCTTACTATACTATGACTTTTTTTGGCCTATTTTGAAGCCTTACTATACTATGACCATTTTTATGACATTTTGAGGCCATACTATACTATGACTTTTTTTGGCCTATTTTGAAGCCTTACTATACTATGACCATTTTTATGACATTTTGAGGCCATACTAAAGTATGACTTTTTTTGGCCTATTTTGAAGCCTTACTATACTATGACCATTTTTATGACATTTTGAGGCCATACTATACTATGACTTTTTATGGCCTATTTTGAAGCCTTACTATACTATGACCATTTTTATGACTTTTTGAGGCCATACTATACTATGACTTTTTTTGACCATTTTGAAGCCTTACTATACTATGACTTTTTTTGGCCTATTTTGAAGCCTTACTATACTATGACCATACTATACTATGACTTTTTGAGGCCATACTATACTATGACTTTTTTTGGCCTATTTTGAAGCCTTACTATATTATGACCATTTTTATGACTTTTTGAGGCCTTACTATACTATGACTTTTTTTGGCCTATTTTGAAGCCTTACTATACTATGACCATTTTTATGACTTTTTGAGGCCATACTATACTATGACTTTTTTTGACCATTTTGAAGCCTTACTATACTATGACCATACTATACTATGACTTTTTGAGGCCATACTATACTATGACTTTTTTTGGCCTATTTTGAAGCCTTACTATACTATGACCATTTTTATGACATTTTGAGGCCATACTATACTATGACTTTTTTTGGCCTATTTTGAAGCCTTACTATACTATGACCATTTTTATGACATTTTGAGGCCATACTAAAGTATGACTTTTTTTGGCCTATTTTGAAGCCTTACTATACTATGACCATTTTTATGACATTTTGAGGCCATACTATACTATGACTTTTTATGGCCTATTTTGAAGCCTTACTATACTATGACCAATTTTATGACTTTTTGAGGCCATACTATACTATGACTTTTTTTGACCATTTTGAAGCCATACTATACTATGACTTTTTTTGGCCTATTTTGAAGCCTTACTATACTATGACTTTTTTGGCCTATTTTGAAGCCTTACTATACTATGACCATTTTTATGACATTTTGAGGCCATACTATACTATGACTTTTTTTGGCCTATTTTGAAGCCTTACTATACTATGACCATTTTTATGACATTTTGAGGCCATACTAAAGTATGACTTTTTTTGGCCTATTTTGAAGCCTTACTATACTATGACCATTTTTATGACATTTTGAGGCCATACTATACTATGACTTTTTTTGGCCTATTTTGAAGCCTTACTATACTATGACCATTTTTATGACTTTTTGAGGCCATACTATACTATGACTTTTTTTGACCATTTTGAAGCCTTACTATACTACGACCATACTATACTATGACTTTTTGAGGACATACTATAGTATGACTTTTTTTGGCCTATCTTGTAGCCTTACTATACTATGACCATTTTTATGACTTTTTGAGGCCATACTATACTATGACTTTTTATGACCATTTTGAAGCCTTACTATACTATGACCATACTATACTATGACTTTTTGAGGCCATACTATACTATGACTTTTTTTGGCCTATTTTGTAGCCTTACTATACTATGACCATTTTTATGACATTTTGAGGCCATACTATACTATGACTTTTTTTGGCCTATTTTGAAGCCTTACTATACTATGACCATTTTTATGACATTTTGAGGCCATACTAAAGTATGACTTTTTTTGGCCTATTTTGTAGCCTTACTATACTATGACCATTTTTATGACATTTTGAGGCCATACTATACTATGACTTTTTTTGGCCTATTTTGAAGCCTTACTATACTATGACCATTTTTATGACATTTTGAGGCCATACTAAAGTATGACTTTTTTTGGCCTATTTTGAAGCCTTACTATACTATGACCATTTTTATGACTTTTTGAGGCCATACTATACTATGACTTTTTTTGACCATTTTGAAGCCTTACTATACTATGACTTTTTTTGGCCTATTTTGAAGCCTTAATATACTATGACCATACTATACTATGACTTTTTGAGGACATACTATAGTATGACTTTTTTTGGCCTATCTTGTAGCCTTACTATACTATGACCATTTTTATGACTTTTTGAGGCCATACTATACTATGACTTTTTTTGACCATTTTGAAGCCTTACTATACTATGACTTTTTTTGGCCTATTTTGAAGCCTTACTATATTATGACCATACTATACTATGACTTTTTGAGGACATACTATACTATGACTTTTTTTGACCATTTTGAAGCCTTACTATACTATGACTTTTTTTGGCCTATTTTGAAGCCTTACTATACTATGACCATACTATACTATGACTTTTTGAGGCCATACTATACTATGACTTTTTTTGGCCTATTTTGAAGCCTTACTATACTATGACCATTTTTATGACATTTTGAGGCCATACTATACTGTGACTTTTTTTGGCCTATTTTGAAGCCTTACTATACTATGACTTTTTTTGGCCTATTTTGAGGCCTTACTATACTATGACCATTTTTATGACATTTTGAGGCCATACTATACTATGACTTTTTTTGGCCTATTTTGAAGCCTTACTATACTATGACCATTTTTATGACATTTTGAGGCCATACTAAAGTATGACTTTTTTTGGCCTATTTTGAAGCCTTACTATACTATGACCATTTTTATGACTTTTTGAGGCCATAGTATACTATGACTTTTTTTGACCATTTTGAAGCCATACTATACTATGACTTTTTGAGGACATACTATAGTATGACTTTTTTTGGCCTATCTTGTAGCCTTACTATACTATGACCATTTTTATGACTTTTTGAGGCCATACTATACTATGACTTTTTTTGACCATTTTGAAGCCTTACTATACTATGACCATTTTTATGACATTTTGAGGCCATACTAAAGTATGACTTTTTTTGGCCTATTTTGAAGCCTTACTATACTATGACCATTTTTATGACATTTTGAGGCCATACTATACTATGACTTTTTTTGGCCTATTTTGAAGCCTTACTATACTATGACCATTTTTATGACATTTTGAGGCCATACTAAAGTATGACTTTTTTTGGCCTATTTTGAAGCCTTACTATACTATGACCATTTTTATGACATTTTGAGGCCATACTATACTATGACTTTTTTTGGCCTATTTTGAAGCCTTACTATACTATGACCATTTTTATGACTTTTTGACGCCATACTACACTATGACTTTTTTTGGCCTATTTTGAAGCCTTACTATACTATGACCATACTATACTATGACTTTTTTTGGCCTATTTTGAAGCCTTACTATACTATGACTTTTTTGGCCTATTTTGAAGCCTTACTATACTATGACCATTTTTATGACATTTTGAAGCCATACTAAAGTATGACTTTTTTTGGCCTATTTTGAAGCCTTACTATACTATGACCATTTTTATGACATTTTGAGGCCATACTAAAGTATGACTTTTTTTGGCCTATTTTGAAGCCTTACTATACTATGACCATTTTTATGACATTTTGAGGCCATACTATACTATGACTTTTTTTGGCCTATTTTGAAGCCTTACTATACTATGACCATTTTTATGACTTTTTGAGGCCATACTATACTATGACTTTTTTTGACCATTTTGAAGCCTTACTATACTATGACCATACTATACTATGCCTTTTTGAGGCCATACTATACTATGACTTTTTTTGGCCTATTTTGAAGCCTTACTATACTATGACCATACTATACTATGACTTTTTGAGGCCATACTATACTATGACTTTTTTTGGCCTATTTTGAAGCCTTACTATACTATGACCATTTTTATGACATTTTGAGGCCTTACTATGCTATGACTTTTTTTGGCCTATTTTGAAGCCTTACTATACTATGACCATTTTTATGACATTTTGAGGCCATACTATACTATGACTTTTTTTTACCATTTTGAAGCCTTACTATACTATGACCATACTATACTATGCCTTTTTGAGGCCATACTATACTATGACTTTTTTTGGCCTATTTTGAAGCCTTACTATACTATGACCATACTATACTATGACTTTTTGAGGCCATACTATACTATGACTTTTTTTGGCCTATTTTGAAGCCTTACTATACTATGACCATTTTTATGACATTTTGAGGCCTTACTATACTATGACTTTTTTTGGCCTATTTTGAAGCCTTACTATACTATGACCATTTTTATGACATTTTGAGGCCATACTATACTATGACTTTTTTTGGCCTATTTTGAAGCCTTACTATACTATGACCATTTTTATGACATTTTGAGGCCATACTAAAGTATGACTTTTTTTGGCCTATTTTGAAGCCTTACTATACTATGACCATTTTTATGACATTTTGAGGCCATACTATACTATGACTTTTTTTGGCCTATTTTGAAGCCTTACTATACTATGACCATTTTTATGACTTTTTGAGGCCATACTATACTATGACTTTTTTTGACCATTTTGAAGCCATACTATACTATGACTTTTTGAGGACATACTATAGTATGACTTTTTTTGGCCTATCTTGTAGCCTTACTATACTATGACCATTTTTATGACTTTTTGAGGCCATACTATACTATGACTTTTTTTGACCATTTTGAAGCCTTACTATACTATGACCATACTATACTATGACTTTTTGAGGCCATACTATACTATGACTTTTTTTGGCCTATTTTGAAGCCTTACTATACTATGACTTTTTTTGGCCTATTTTGAAGCCTTACTATACTATGACCATTTTTATGACATTTTGAGGCCATACTATACTATGACTTTTTTTTGGCCTATTTTGAAGCCTTACTATACTATGACCATTTTTATGACTTTTTGAGGCCTTACTATAATATGAGTTTTTTTGGCCTATTTTGAAGCCTTACTATACTATGACCATTTTTATGACATTTTGAGGCCATACTATACTATGACTTTTTTTGGCCTATTTTGAAGCCTTACTATACTATGACCATTTTTATGACATTTTGAGGCCATACTATACTATGACTTTTTTGGCCTATTTTGAAGCCTTACTATACTATGACCATTTTTATGACATTTTGAGGCCATACTATACTATGACTTTTTATGGCCTATTTTGAAGCCTTACTATACTATGACCATTTTTATGACTTTTTGAGGCCATACTATACTATGACTTTTTTTGACCATTTTGAAGCCTTACTATACTATGACTTCTTTTGGCCTATTTTGAAGCCTTACTATACTATGACCATACTATACTATGACTTTTTGAGGCCATACTATACTATGACTTTTTTTTGGCCTATTTTGAAGCCTTACTATACTATGACCATTTTTATGACTTTTTGAGGCCTTACTATACTATGACTTTTTTTGGCCTATTTTGAAGCCTTACTATACTATGACCATACTATACTATGACTTTTTGAGGCCATACTATACTATGACTTTTTTTGGCCTATTTTGAAGCCTTACTATACTATGACCATTTTTATGACTTTTTGAGGCCATACTATACTATGACTTTTTTTGGCCTATTTTGAAGCCTTACTATACTATGACTTTTTTTTGACCATTTTGAAGCCTTACTATACTATGACCATACTATACTATGACTTTTTGAGGCCATACTATACTATGACTTTTTTTGGCCTATTTTGAAGCCTTACTATACTATGACTTTTTTGGCCTATTTTGAAGCCTTACTATACTATGACCATACTATACTATGACTTTTTGAGGCCATACTATACTATGACTTTTTTTGGCCTATTTTGAAGCCTTACTATACGATGACCATTTTTATGACTTTTTGAGGCCATACTATACTATAACTTTTTTTGGCCTATTTTGAAGCCTTACTATACTATGACTTTTTTGGCCTATTTTGAAGCCTTACTATACTATGACCATTTTTATGACATTTTGAGGCCATACTATACTATGACTTTTTTTGGCCTATTTTGAAGCCTTACTATACTATGACTTTTTTTGGCCTATTTTGAAGCCTTACTATACTATGACCATACTATACTCTGACTTTTTGAGGACATACTATAGTATGACTTTTTTTGGCCTATCTTGTAGCCTTACTATACTATGACCATTTTTATGACTTTTTGAGGCCATACTATACTATGACTTTTTTTGACCATTTTGAAGCCTTACTATACTATGACCATACTATACTATGACTTTTTGAGGCCATACTATACTATGACTTTTTTTGGCCTATTTTGAAGCCTTACTATACTATGACCATTTTTATGACATTTTGAGGCCATACTATACTATGACTTTTTTTGGCCTTTTTTGAAGCCTTACTATACTATGACCATTTTTATGACATTTTGAGGCCATACTAAAGTATGACTTTTTTTGGCCTATTTTGAAGCCTTACTATACTATGACCATTTTTATGACTTTTTGAGGCCATACTATACTATGACTTTTTTTGACCATTTTGAAGCCTTACTATACTATGACTTTTTTTGGCCTATTTTGAAGCCTTACTATACTATGACCATACTATACTATGACTTTTTGAGGCCATACTATACTATGACTTTTTTTGGCCTATTTTGAAGCCTTACTATACTATGACCATTTTTATGACATTTTGAGGCCTTACTATACTATGACTTTTTTTGGCCTATTTTGAAGCCTTACTATACTATGACCATTTTTATGACATTTTGAGGCCATACTATACTATGACTTTTTTTTTTACCATTTTGAAGCCTTACTATACTATGACCATACTATACTATGCCTTTTTGAGGCCATACTATACTATGACTTTTTTTGGCCTATTTTGAAGACTTACTATACTATGACCATACTATACTATGACTTTTTGAGGCCATACTATACTATGACTTTTTTTGGCCTATTTTGAAGCCTTACTATACTATGACCATTTTTATGACATTTTGAGGCCATACTAAAGTATGACTTTTTTTGGCCTATTTTGAAGCCTTACTATACTATGACCATTTTTATGACATTTTGAGGCCATACTATACTATGACTTTTTATGGCCTATTTTGAAGCCTTACTATACTATGACCATTTTTATGACATTTTGAGGCCATACTATACTATGACTTTTTATGGCCTATTTTGAAGCCTTACTATACTATGACCATTTTTATGACTTTTTGAGGCCATACTATACTATGACTTTTTTTGACCATTTTGAAGCCTTACTATACTATGACTTTTTTTGGCCTATTTTGAAGCTTTACTATACTATGACCATACTATACTATGACTTTTTGAGGCCATACTATACTATGACTTTTTTTGGCCTATTTTGAAGCCTTACTATACTATGACCATTTTTATGACTTTTTGAGGCCTTACTATACTATGACTTTTTTTGGCCTATTTTGAAGCCTTACTATACTATGACCATTTTTATGACTTTTTGAGGCCATACTATACTATGACTTTTTTTGACCATTTTGAAGCCTTACTATACTATGACCATACTATACTATGACTTTTTGAGGCCATACTATACTATGACTTTTTTTGGCCTATTTTGAAGCCTTACTATACTATGACCATTTTTATGACATTTTGAGGCCATACTATACTATGACTTTTTTTGGCCTATTTTGAAGCCTTACTATACTATGACCATTTTTATGACATTTTGAGGCCATACTAAAGTATGACTTTTTTTGGCCTATTTTGAAGCCTTACTATACTATGACCATTTTTATGACATTTTGAGGCCATACTATACTATGACTTTTTATGGCCTATTTTGAAGCCTTACTATACTATGACCAATTTTATGACTTTTTGAGGCCATACTATACTATGACTTTTTTTGACCATTTTGAAGCCATACTATACTATGACTTTTTTTGGCCTATTTTGAAGCCTTACTATACTATGACTTTTTTGGCCTATTTTGAAGCCTTACTATACTATGACCATTTTTATGACATTTTGAGGCCATACTATACTATGACTTTTTTTGGCCTATTTTGAAGCCTTACTATACTATGACCATTTTTATGACATTTTGAGGCCATACTAAAGTATGACTTTTTTTGGCCTATTTTGAAGCCTTACTATACTATGACCATTTTTATGACATTTTGAGGCCATACTATACTATGACTTTTTTTGGCCTATTTTGAAGCCTTACTATACTATGACCATTTTTATGACTTTTTGAGGCCATACTATACTATGACTTTTTTTGACCATTTTGAAGCCTTACTATACTACGACCATACTGTACTATGACTTTTTGAGGACATACTATAGTATGACTTTTTTTGGCCTATCTTGTAGCCTTACTATACTATGACCATTTTTATGACTTTTTGAGGCCATACTATACTATGACTTTTTTTGGCCTATTTTGAAGACTTACTATACTATGACCATACTATACTATGACTTTTTGAGGCCATACTATACTATGACTTTTTTTGGCCTATTTTGAAGCCTTACTATACTATGACCATTTTTATGACATTTTGAGGCCTTACTATACTATGACTTTTTTTGGCCTATTTTGAAGCCTTACTATACTATGACCATTTTTATGACATTTTGAGGCCATACTATACTATGACTTTTTTTGGCCTATTTTGAAGCCTTACTATACTATGACCATTTTTATGACATTTTGAGGCCATACTAAAGTATGACTTTTTTTGGCCTATTTTGAAGCCTTACTATACTATGACCATTTTTATGACATTTTGAGGCCATACTATACTATGACTTTTTATGGCCTATTTTGAAGCCTTACTATACTATGACCATTTTTATGACTTTTTGAGGCCATACTATACTATGACTTTTTTTGACCATTTTGAAGCCTTACTATACTATGACTTTTTTTGGCCTATTTTGAAGCCTTACTATACTATGACCATACTATACTATGACTTTTTGAGGCCATACTATACTATGACTTTTTTTGGCCTATTTTGAAGCCTTACTATATTATGACCATTTTTATGACTTTTTGAGGCCTTACTATACTATGACTTTTTTTGGCCTATTTTGAAGCCTTACTATACTATGACCATTTTTATGACTTTTTGAGGCCATACTATACTATGACTTTTTTTGACCATTTTGAAGCCTTACTATACTATGACCATACTATACTATGACTTTTTGAGGCCATACTATACTATGACTTTTTTTGGCCTATTTTGAAGCCTTACTATACTATGACCATTTTTATGACATTTTGAGGCCATACTATACTATGACTTTTTTTGGCCTATTTTGAAGCCTTACTATACTATGACCATTTTTATGACATTTTGAGGCCATACTAAAGTATGACTTTTTTTGGCCTATTTTGAAGCCTTACTATACTATGACCATTTTTATGACATTTTGAGGCCATACTATACTATGACTTTTTATGGCCTATTTTGAAGCCTTACTATACTATGACCAATTTTATGACTTTTTGAGGCCATACTATACTATGACTTTTTTTGACCATTTTGAAGCCATACTATACTATGACTTTTTTTGGCCTATTTTGAAGCCTTACTATACTATGACTTTTTTGGCCTATTTTGAAGCCTTACTATACTATGACCATTTTTATGACATTTTGAGGCCATACTATACTATGACTTTTTTTGGCCTATTTTGAAGCCTTACTATACTATGACCATTTTTATGACATTTTGAGGCCATACTAAAGTATGACTTTTTTTGGCCTATTTTGAAGCCTTACTATACTATGACCATTTTTATGACATTTTGAGGCCATACTATACTATGACTTTTTTTGGCCTATTTTGAAGCCTTACTATACTATGACCATTTTTATGACTTTTTGAGGCCATACTATACTATGACTTTTTTTGACCATTTTGAAGCCTTACTATACTACGACCATACTATACTATGACTTTTTGAGGACATACTATAGTATGACTTTTTTTGGCCTATCTTGTAGCCTTACTATACTATGACCATTTTTATGACTTTTTGAGGCCATACTATACTATGACTTTTTATGACCATTTTGAAGCCTTACTATACTATGACCATACTATACTATGACTTTTTGAGGCCATACTATACTATGACTTTTTTTGGCCTATTTTGTAGCCTTACTATACTATGACCATTTTTATGACATTTTGAGGCCATACTATACTATGACTTTTTTTGGCCTATTTTGAAGCCTTACTATACTATGACCATTTTTATGACATTTTGAGGCCATACTAAAGTATGACTTTTTTTGGCCTATTTTGTAGCCTTACTATACTATGACCATTTTTATGACATTTTGAGGCCATACTATACTATGACTTTTTTTGGCCTATTTTGAAGCCTTACTATACTATGACCATTTTTATGACATTTTGAGGCCATACTAAAGTATGACTTTTTTTGGCCTATTTTGAAGCCTTACTATACTATGACCATTTTTATGACTTTTTGAGGCCATACTATACTATGACTTTTTTTGACCATTTTGAAGCCTTACTATACTATGACTTTTTTTGGCCTATTTTGAAGCCTTAATATACTATGACCATACTATACTATGACTTTTTGAGGACATACTATAGTATGACTTTTTTTGGCCTATCTTGTAGCCTTACTATACTATGACCATTTTTATGACTTTTTGAGGCCATACTATACTATGACTTTTTTTGACCATTTTGAAGCCTTACTATACTATGACTTTTTTTGGCCTATTTTGAAGCCTTACTATATTATGACCATACTATACTATGACTTTTTGAGGACATACTATACTATGACTTTTTTTGACCATTTTGAAGCCTTACTATACTATGACTTTTTTTGGCCTATTTTGAAGCCTTACTATACTATGACCATACTATACTATGACTTTTTGAGGCCATACTATACTATGACTTTTTTTGGCCTATTTTGAAGCCTTACTATACTATGACCATTTTTATGACATTTTGAGGCCATACTATACTGTGACTTTTTTTGGCCTATTTTGAAGCCTTACTATACTATGACTTTTTTTGGCCTATTTTGAGGCCTTACTATACTATGACCATTTTTATGACATTTTGAGGCCATACTATACTATGACTTTTTTTGGCCTATTTTGAAGCCTTACTATACTATGACCATTTTTATGACATTTTGAGGCCATACTAAAGTATGACTTTTTTTGGCCTATTTTGAAGCCTTACTATACTATGACCATTTTTATGACTTTTTGAGGCCATAGTATACTATGACTTTTTTTGACCATTTTGAAGCCATACTATACTATGACTTTTTGAGGACATACTATAGTATGACTTTTTTTGGCCTATCTTGTAGCCTTACTATACTATGACCATTTTTATGACTTTTTGAGGCCATACTATACTATGACTTTTTTTGACCATTTTGAAGCCTTACTATACTATGACCATTTTTATGACATTTTGAGGCCATACTAAAGTATGACTTTTTTTGGCCTATTTTGAAGCCTTACTATACTATGACCATTTTTATGACATTTTGAGGCCATACTATACTATGACTTTTTTTGGCCTATTTTGAAGCCTTACTATACTATGACCATTTTTATGACATTTTGAGGCCATACTAAAGTATGACTTTTTTTGGCCTATTTTGAAGCCTTACTATACTATGACCATTTTTATGACATTTTGAGGCCATACTATACTATGACTTTTTTTGGCCTATTTTGAAGCCTTACTATACTATGACCATTTTTATGACTTTTTGACGCCATACTACACTATGACTTTTTTTGGCCTATTTTGAAGCCTTACTATACTATGACCATACTATACTATGACTTTTTTTGGCCTATTTTGAAGCCTTACTATACTATGACTTTTTTGGCCTATTTTGAAGCCTTACTATACTATGACCATTTTTATGACATTTTGAAGCCATACTAAAGTATGACTTTTTTTGGCCTATTTTGAAGCCTTACTATACTATGACCATTTTTATGACATTTTGAGGCCATACTAAAGTATGACTTTTTTTGGCCTATTTTGAAGCCTTACTATACTATGACCATTTTTATGACATTTTGAGGCCATACTATACTATGACTTTTTTTGGCCTATTTTGAAGCCTTACTATACTATGACCATTTTTATGACTTTTTGAGGCCATACTATACTATGACTTTTTTTGACCATTTTGAAGCCTTACTATACTATGACCATACTATACTATGCCTTTTTGAGGCCATACTATACTATGACTTTTTTTGGCCTATTTTGAAGCCTTACTATACTATGACCATACTATACTATGACTTTTTGAGGCCATACTATACTATGACTTTTTTTGGCCTATTTTGAAGCCTTACTATACTATGACCATTTTTATGACATTTTGAGGCCTTACTATGCTATGACTTTTTTTGGCCTATTTTGAAGCCTTACTATACTATGACCATTTTTATGACATTTTGAGGCCATACTATACTATGACTTTTTTTTACCATTTTGAAGCCTTACTATACTATGACCATACTATACTATGCCTTTTTGAGGCCATACTATACTATGACTTTTTTTGGCCTATTTTGAAGCCTTACTATACTATGACCATTTTTATGACATTTTGAGGCCTTACTATACTATGACTTTTTTTGGCCTATTTTGAAGCCTTACTATACTATGACCATTTTTATGACATTTTGAGGCCATACTATACTATGACTTTTTTTGGCCTATTTTGAAGCCTTACTATACTATGACCATTTTTATGACATTTTGAGGCCATACTAAAGTATGACTTTTTTTGGCCTATTTTGAAGCCTTACTATACTATGACCATTTTTATGACATTTTGAGGCCATACTATACTATGACTTTTTTTGGCCTATTTTGAAGCCTTACTATACTATGACCATTTTTATGACTTTTTGAGGCCATACTATACTATGACTTTTTTTGACCATTTTGAAGCCATACTATACTATGACTTTTTGAGGACATACTATAGTATGACTTTTTTTGGCCTATCTTGTAGCCTTACTATACTATGACCATTTTTATGACTTTTTGAGGCCATACTATACTATGACTTTTTTTGACCATTTTGAAGCCTTACTATACTATGACCATACTATACTATGACTTTTTGAGGCCATACTATACTATGACTTTTTTTGGCCTATTTTGAAGCCTTACTATACTATGACTTTTTTTGGCCTATTTTGAAGCCTTACTATACTATGACCATTTTTATGACATTTTGAGGCCATACTATACTATGACTTTTTTTTGGCCTATTTTGAAGCCTTACTATACTATGACCATTTTTATGACTTTTTGAGGCCTTACTATACTATGAGTTTTTTTGGCCTATTTTGAAGCCTTACTATACTATGACCATTTTTATGACATTTTGAGGCCATACTATACTATGACTTTTTTTGGCCTATTTTGAAGCCTTACTATACTATGACCATTTTTATGACATTTTGAGGCCATACTATACTATGACTTTTTTGGCCTATTTTGAAGCCTTACTATACTATGACCATTTTTATGACATTTTGAGGCCATACTATACTATGACTTTTTATGGCCTATTTTGAAGCCTTACTATACTATGACCATTTTTATGACTTTTTGAGGCCATACTATACTATGACTTTTTTTGACCATTTTGAAGCCTTACTATACTATGACTTCTTTTGGCCTATTTTGAAGCCTTACTATACTATGACCATACTATACTATGACTTTTTGAGGCCATACTATACTATGACTTTTTTTTGGCCTATTTTGAAGCCTTACTATACTATGACCATTTTTATGACTTTTTGAGGCCTTACTATACTATGACTTTTTTTGGCCTATTTTGAAGCCTTACTATACTATGACCATACTATACTATGACTTTTTGAGGCCATACTATACTATGACTTTTTTTGGCCTATTTTGAAGCCTTACTATACTATGACCATTTTTATGACTTTTTGAGGCCATACTATACTATGACTTTTTTTGGCCTATTTTGAAGCCTTACTATACTATGACTTTTTTTTGACCATTTTGAAGCCTTACTATACTATGACCATACTATACTATGACTTTTTGAGGCCATACTATACTATGACTTTTTTTGGCCTATTTTGAAGCCTTACTATACTATGACTTTTTTGGCCTATTTTGAAGCCTTACTATACTATGACCATACTATACTATGACTTTTTGAGGCCATACTATACTATGACTTTTTTTGGCCTATTTTGAAGCCTTACTATACTATGACCATTTTTATGACATTTTGAGGCCATACTATACTATGACTTTTTTTGGCCTATTTTGAAGCCTTACTATACTATGACCATTTTTATGACTTTTTGAGGCCATACTATACTATAACTTTTTTTGGCCTATTTTGAAGCCTTACTATACTATGACCATTTTTATGACATTTTGAGGCCATACTATACTATGACTTTTTTTGGCCTATTTTGAAGCCTTACTATACTATGACCATTTTTATGACATTTTGAGGCCATACTATACTATGACTTTTTTTGGCCTATTTTGAAGCCTTACTATACTATGACCATTTTTATGACATTTTGAGGCCATACTAAAGTATGACTTTTTTTGGCCTATTTTGAAGCCTTACTATACTATGACCATTTTTATGACATTTTGAGGCCATACTATACTATGACTTTTTTTGGCCTATTTTGAAGCCTTACTATACGATGACCATTTTTATGACTTTTTGAGGCCATACTATACTATAACTTTTTTTGGCCTATTTTGAAGCCTTACTATACTATGACTTTTTTGGCCTATTTTGAAGCCTTACTATACTATGACCATTTTTATGACATTTTGAGGCCATACTATACTATGACTTTTTTTGGCCTATTTTGAAGCCTTACTATACTATGACTTTTTTTGGCCTATTTTGAAGCCTTACTATACTATGACCATACTATACTCTGACTTTTTGAGGACATACTATAGTATGACTTTTTTTGGCCTATCTTGTAGCCTTACTATACTATGACCATTTTTATGACTTTTTGAGGCCATACTATACTATGACTTTTTTTGACCATTTTGAAGCCTTACTATACTATGACCATACTATACTATGACTTTTTGAGGCCATACTATACTATGACTTTTTTTGGCCTATTTTGAAGCCTTACTATACTATGACCATTTTTATGACATTTTGAGGCCATACTAAAGTATGACTTTTTTTGGCCTATTTTGAAGCCTTACTATACTATGACCATTTTTATGACATTTTGAGGCCATACTATACTATGACTTTTTTTGGCCTATTTTGAAGCCTTACTATACTATGACCATTTTTATGACATTTTGAGGCCATACTATACTATGACTTTTTTTGGCCTATTTTGAAGCCTTACTATACTATGACCATTTTTATGACATTTTGAGGCCATACTATACTGTGACTTTTTTGGCCTATTTTGAAGCCTTACTATACTATGACCATTTTTATGACATTTTGAGGCCATACTATACTATGACTTTTTATGGCCTATTTTGAAGCCTTACTATACTATGACCATTTTTATGACTTTTTGAGGCCATACTATACTATGACTTTTTTTGACCATTTTGAAGCCTTACTATACTATGACTTTTTTTGGCCTATTTTGAAGCCTTACTATACTATGACCATACTATACTATGACTTTTTGAGGCCATACTATACTATGACTTTTTTTGGCCTATTTTGAAGCCTTACTATACTATGACCATTTTTATGACTTTTTGAGGCCATACTATACTATGACTTTTTTTGGCCTATTTTGAAGCCTTACTATACTATGACTTTTTTTGACCATTTTGAAGCCTTACTATACTATGACCATACTATACTATGACTTTTTGAGGCCATACTATACTATGACTTTTTTTGGCCTATTTTGAAGCCTTACTATACTATGACTTTTTTGGCCTATTTTGAAGCCTTACTATACTATGACCATACTATACTATGACTTTTTGAGGCCATACTATACTATGACTTTTTTTGGCCTATTTTGAAGCCTTACTATACTATGACTTTTTTTGGCCTATTTTGAAGCCTTACTATACTATGACCATTTTTATGACATTTTGAGGCCATACTATACTATGACTTTTTTTGGCCTATTTTGAAGCCTTACTATACTATGACCATTTTTATGACTTTTTGAGGCCATACTATACTATAACTTTTTTTGGCCTATTTTGAAGCCTTACTATACTATGACCATTTTTATGACATTTTGAGGCCATACTATACTATGACTTTTTTTGGCCTATTTTGAAGCCTTACTATACTATGACCATTTTTATGACATTTTGAGGCCATACTATACTATGACTTTTTTTGGCCTATTTTGAAGCCTTACTATACTATGACCATTTTTATGACTTTTTGAGGCCATACTATACTATGACCTTTTTGACCATTTTGAAGCCTTACTATACTATGACTTTTTTTGAACTATTTTGAAGCCTTACTATACTATGACCATACTATACTATGACTTTTTGAGGCCATACTAATGACTTTTTCTGGCCTATTTTGAAGCCTTACTATACTATGACTTTTTTTGGCCTATTTTGAAGCCTTACTATACTATGACCATTTTTATGACTTTTTGACGCCATACTATACTATGACTTTTTTTGGTCTATTTTGAAGCCTTACTATACTATGACCATTTTTATGACATTTTGAGGCCATACTATACTATGACTTTTTTTGGCCTATTTTGAAGCCTTACTATACTATGACCATTTTTATGACATTTTGAGGCCATACTATACTATGACTTTTTTTGGTCTATTTTGAAGCCTTACTATACTATGACCATTTTTATGACATTTTGAGGCCATACTATACTATGACTTTTTTTGGCCTATTTTGAAGCCTTACTATACTATGACCATTTTTATAACTTTTTGAGGCCATACTATACTATGACTTTTTGAGGACATACTATAGTATGACTTTTTTTGGCCTATCTTGTAGCCTTACTATACTATGACCATTTTTATAACTTTTTGAGGCCATACTATACTATGATTTTTTTTGACCATTTTGAAGCCATACTATACTATGACTTTTTGAGGACATACTATAGTATGACTTTTTTTGGCCTATCTTGTAGCCTTACTATACTATGACCATTTTTATGACTTTTTGAGGCCATACTATACTATGACTTTTTTTGACCATTTTGAAGCCTTACTATACTATGACCATACTATACTATGACTTTTTGTGGCCATACTATACTATGACTTTTTTTGGCCTATTTTGAAGCCTTACTATACTATGACTTTTTTTGGCCTATTTTGAAGCCTTACTATACTATGACCATTTTTATGACATTTTGAGGCCATAATATACTATGACTTTTTTTGGCCTATTTTGAAGCCTTACTATACTATGACCATTTTTATGACATTTTGAGGCCATACTAAAGTATGACTTTTTTTGGCCTATTTTGAAGCCTTACTATACTATGACCATTTTTATGACATTTTGAGGCCATACTATACTATGACTTTTTTTGGCCTATTTTGAAGCCTTACTATACTATGACCATTTTTATGACATTTTGAGGCCATACTATACTATGACTTTTTTTGGCCTATTTTGAAGCCTTACTATACTATGACCATTTTTATGACTTTTTGAGGCCATACTATACTGTGACTTTTTTGGCCTATTTTGAAGCCTTACTATACTATGACCATTTTTATGACATTTTGAGGCCATACTATACTATGACTTTTTTTGGCCTATTTTGAAGCCTTACTATACTATGACCATTTTTATGACATTTTGAGGCCATACTATACTATGACTTTTTTTGGCCTATTTTGAAGCCTTACTATACTATGACCATTTTTATGACTTTTTGAGGCCATACTATACTATGACCTTTTTGACCATTTTGAAGCCTTACTATACTATGACTTTTTTTGAACTATTTTGAAGCCTTACTATACTATGACCATACTATACTATGACTTTTTGAGGCCATACTAATGACTTTTTCTGGCCTATTTTGAAGCCTTACTATACTATGACTTTTTTTGGCCTATTTTGAAGCCTTACTATACTATGACCATTTTTATGACTTTTTGACGCCATACTATACTATGACTTTTTTTGGTCTATTTTGAAGCCTTACTATACTATGACCATTTTTATGACATTTTGAGGCCATACTATACTATGACTTTTTTTGGCCTATTTTGAAGCCTTACTATACTATGACCATTTTTATGACATTTTGAGGCCATACTATACTATGACTTTTTTTGGTCTATTTTGAAGCCTTACTATACTATGACCATTTTTATGACATTTTGAGGCCATACTATACTATGACTTTTTTTGGCCTATTTTGAAGCCTTACTATACTATGACCATTTTTATAACTTTTTGAGGCCATACTATACTATGACTTTTTGAGGACATACTATAGTATGACTTTTTTTGGCCTATCTTGTAGCCTTACTATACTATGACCATTTTTATAACTTTTTGAGGCCATACTATACTATGATTTTTTTTGACCATTTTGAAGCCATACTATACTATGACTTTTTGAGGACATACTATAGTATGACTTTTTTTGGCCTATCTTGTAGCCTTACTATACTATGACCATTTTTATGACTTTTTGAGGCCATACTATACTATGACTTTTTTTGACCATTTTGAAGCCTTACTATACTATGACCATACTATACTACGACTTTTTGTGGCCATACTATACTATGACTTTTTTTGGCCTATTTTGAAGCCTTACTATACTATGACTTTTTTTGGCCTATTTTGAAGCCTTACTATACTATGACCATTTTTATGACATTTTGAGGCCATAATATACTATGACTTTTTTTGGCCTATTTTGAAGCCTTACTATACTATGACCATTTTTATGACATTTTGAGGCCATACTAAAGTATGACTTTTTTTGGCCTATTTTGAAGCCTTACTATACTATGACCATTTTTATGACATTTTGAGGCCATACTATACTATGACTTTTTTTGGCCTATTTTGAAGCCTTACTATACTATGACCATTTTTATGACATTTTGAGGCCATACTATACTATGACTTTTTTTGGCCTATTTTGAAGCCTTACTATACTATGACCATTTTTATGACATTTTGAGGCCATACTATACTGTGACTTTTTTGGCCTATTTTGAAGCCTTACTATACTATGACCATTTTTATGACATTTTGAGGCCATACTATACTATGACTTTTTATGGCCTATTTTGAAGCCTTACTATACTATGACCATTTTTATGACTTTTTGAGGCCATACTATACTATGACTTTTTTTTGACCATTTTGAAGCCTTACTATACTATGACTTTTTTTGGCCTATTTTGAAGCCTTACTATACTATGACCATACTATACTATGACTTTTTGAGGCCATACTATACTATGACTTTTTTTGGCCTATTTTGAAGCCTTACTATACTATGACCATTTTTATGACTTTTTGAGGCCATACTATACTATGACTTTTTTTGGCCTATTTTGAAGCCTTACTATACTATGACTTTTTTTGACCATTTTGAAGCCTTACTATACTATGACCATACTATACTATGACTTTTTGAGGCCATACTATACTATGACTTTTTTTGGCCTATTTTGAAGCCTTACTATATTATGACTTTTTTGGCCTATTTTGAAGCCTTACTATACTATGACCATACTATACTATGACTTTTTGAGGCCATACTATACTATGACTTTTTTTGGCCTATTTTGAAGCCTTACTATACTATGACTTTTTTTGGCCTATTTTGAAGCCTTACTATACTATGACCATTTTTATGACATTTTGAGGCCATACTATACTATGACTTTTTTTGGCCTATTTTGAAGCCTTACTATACTATGACCATTTTTATGACTTTTTGAGGCCATACTATACTATAACTTTTTTTGGCCTATTTTGAAGCCTTACTATACTATGACCATTTTTATGACATTTTGAGGCCATACTATACTATGACTTTTTTTGGCCTATTTTGAAGCCTTACTATACTATGACCATTTTTATGACATTTTGAGGCCATACTATACTATGACTTTTTTTGGCCTATTTTGAAGCCTTACTATACTATGACCATACTATACTATGACTTTTTGAGGCCATACTATACTATGACTTTTTTTGGCCTATTTTGAAGCCTTACTATACTATGACCATTTTTATGACTTTTTGAGGCCATACTATACTATGACTTTTTTTGGCCTATTTTGAAGCCTTACTATACTATGACTTTTTTTGACCATTTTGAAGCCTTACTATACTATGACCATACTATACTATGACTTTTTGAGGCCATACTATACTATGACTTTTTTTGGCCTATTTTGAAGCCTTACTATATTATGACTTTTTTGGCCTATTTTGAAGCCTTACTATACTATGACCATACTATACTATGACTTTTTGAGGCCATACTATACTATGACTTTTTTTGGCCTATTTTGAAGCCTTACTATACTATGACTTTTTTTGGCCTATTTTGAAGCCTTACTATACTATGACCATTTTTATGACATTTTGAGGCCATACTATACTATGACTTTTTTTGGCCTATTTTGAAGCCTTACTATACTATGACCATTTTTATGACTTTTTGAGGCCATACTATACTATAACTTTTTTTGGCCTATTTTGAAGCCTTACTATACTATGACCATTTTTATGACATTTTGAGGCCATACTATACTATGACTTTTTTTGGCCTATTTTGAAGCCTTACTATACTATGACCATTTTTATGACATTTTGAGGCCATACTATACTATGACTTTTTTTGGCCTATTTTGAAGCCTTACTATACTATGACCATTTTTATGACTTTTTGAGGCCATACTATACTATGACCTTTTTGACCATTTTGAAGCCTTACTATACTATGACTTTTTTTGAACTATTTTGAAGCCTTACTATACTATGACCATACTATACTATGACTTTTTGAGGCCATACTAATGACTTTTTCTGGCCTATTTTGAAGCCTTACTATACTATGACTTTTTTTGGCCTATTTTGAAGCCTTACTATACTATGACCATTTTTATGACTTTTTGACGCCATACTATACTATGACTTTTTTTGGTCTATTTTGAAGCCTTACTATACTATGACCATTTTTATGACATTTTGAGGCCATACTATACTATGACTTTTTTTGGCCTATTTTGAAGCCTTACTATACTATGACCATTTTTATGACATTTTGAGGCCATACTATACTATGACTTTTTTTGGCCTATTTTGAAGCCTTACTATACTATGACCATTTTTATGACATTTTGAGGCCATACTATACTATGACTTTTTTTGGCCTATTTTGAAGCCTTACTATACTATGACCATTTTTATGACATTTTGAGGCCATACTATACTATGACTTTTTTTGGCCTATTTTGAAGCCTTACTATACTATGACCATTTTTATGACATTTTGAGGCCATTCTATACTATGACTTTTTTTGGCCTATTTTGAAGCCTTACTATACTATGACCATACTATACTATGACTTTTTGAGGCCATACTATACTATGACTTTTTTTGGCCTATTTTGAAGCCTTACTATACTATGACTTTTTTGGCCTATTTTGAAGCCTTACTATACTATGACCATTTTTATGACATTTTGAGGCCATACTATACTATGACTTTTTTTGGCCTATTTTGAAGCCTTACTATACTATGACCATTTTTATGACTTTTTGAGGCCTTACTATACTATGACTTTTTTTGGCCTATTTTGAAGCCTTACTATACTATGACCATTTTTATAACTTTTTGAGGCCATACTATACTATGACTTTTTGAGGACATACTATAGTATGACTTTTTTTGGCCTATCTTGTAGCCTTACTATACTATGACCATTTTTATAACTTTTTGAGGCCATACTATACTATGATTTTTTTTGACCATTTTGAAGCCATACTATACTATGACTTTTTGAGGACATACTATAGTATGACTTTTTTTGGCCTATCTTGTAGCCTTACTATACTATGACCATTTTTATGACTTTTTGAGGCCATACTATACTATGACTTTTTTTGACCATTTTGAAGCCTTACTATACTATGACCATACTATACTATGACTTTTTGTGGCCATACTATACTATGACTTTTTTTGGCCTATTTTGAAGCCTTACTATACTATGACTTTTTTTGGCCTATTTTGAAGCCTTACTATACTATGACCATTTTTATGACATTTTGAGGCCATAATATACTATGACTTTTTTTGGCCTATTTTGAAGCCTTACTATACTATGACCATTTTTATGACATTTTGAGGCCATACTAAAGTATGACTTTTTTTGGCCTATTTTGAAGCCTTACTATACTATGACCATTTTTATGACATTTTGAGGCCATACTATACTATGACTTTTTTTGGCCTATTTTGAAGCCTTACTATACTATGACCATTTTTATGACATTTTGAGGCCATACTATACTATGACTTTTTTTGGCCTATTTTGAAGCCTTACTATACTATGACCATTTTTATGACATTTTGAGGCCATACTATACTGTGACTTTTTTGGCCTATTTTGAAGCCTTACTATACTATGACCATTTTTATGACATTTTGAGGCCATACTATACTATGACTTTTTATGGCCTATTTTGAAGCCTTACTATACTATGACCATTTTTATGACTTTTTGAGGCCATACTATACTATGACTTTTTTTGACCATTTTGAAGCCTTACTATACTATGACTTTTTTTGGCCTATTTTGAAGCCTTACTATACTATGACCATACTATACTATGACTTTTTGAGGCCATACTATACTATGACTTTTTTTGGCCTATTTTGAAGCCTTACTATACTATGACCATTTTTATGACTTTTTGAGGCCATACTATACTATGACTTTTTTTGGCCTATTTTGAAGCCTTACTATACTATGACCATTTTTATGACTTTTTGAGGCCATACTATACTATGACTTTTTTTGGCCTATTTTGAAGCCTTACTATACTATGACCATTTTTATGACTTTTTGAGGCCATACTATACTATAACTTTTTTTGGCCTATTTTGAAGCCTTACTATACTATGACCATTTTTATGACATTTTGAGGCCATACTATACTATGACTTTTTTTGGCCTATTTTGAAGCCTTACTATACTATGACCATTTTTATGACATTTTGAGGCCATACTATACTATGACTTTTTTTGGCCTATTTTGAAGCCTTACTATACTATGACCATTTTTATGACTTTTTGAGGCCATACTATACTATGACCTTTTTGACCATTTTGAAGCCTTACTATACTATGACTTTTTTTGAACTATTTTGAAGCCTTACTATACTATGACCATACTATACTATGACTTTTTGAGGCCATACTAATGACTTTTTCTGGCCTATTTTGAAGCCTTACTATACTATGACTTTTTTTGGCCTATTTTGAAGCCTTACTATACTATGACCATTTTTATGACTTTTTGACGCCATACTATACTATGACTTTTTTTGGTCTATTTTGAAGCCTTACTATACTATGACCATTTTTATGACATTTTGAGGCGATACTATACTATGACTTTTTTTGGCCTATTTTGAAGCCTTACTATACTATGACCATTTTTATGACATTTTGAGGCCATACTATACTATGACTTTTTTTGGTCTATTTTGAAGCCTTACTATACTATGACCATTTTTATGACATTTTGAGGCCATACTATACTATGACTTTTTTTGGCCTATTTTGAAGCCTTACTATACTATGACCATTTTTATAACTTTTTGAGGCCATACTATACTATGACTTTTTGAGGACATACTATAGTATGACTTTTTTTGGCCTATCTTGTAGCCTTACTATACTATGACCATTTTTATAACTTTTTGAGGCCATACTATACTATGATTTTTTTTGACCATTTTGAAGCCATACTATACTATGACTTTTTGAGGACATACTATAGTATGACTTTTTTTGGCCTATCTTGTAGCCTTACTATACTATGACCATTTTTATGACTTTTTGAGGCCATACTATACTATGACTTTTTTTGACCATTTTGAAGCCTTACTATACTATGACCATACTATACTATGACTTTTTGTGGCCATACTATACTATGACTTTTTTTGGCCTATTTTGAAGCCTTACTATACTATGACTTTTTTTGGCCTATTTTGAAGCCTTACTATACTATGACCATTTTTATGACATTTTGAGGCCATAATATACTATGACTTTTTTTGGCCTATTTTGAAGCCTTACTATACTATGACCATTTTTATGACATTTTGAGGCCATACTAAAGTATGACTTTTTTTGGCCTATTTTGAAGCCTTACTATACTATGACCATTTTTATGACATTTTGAGGCCATACTATACTATGACTTTTTTTGGCCTATTTTGAAGCCTTACTATACTATGACCATTTTTATGACATTTTGAGGCCATACTATACTATGACTTTTTTTGGCCTATTTTGAAGCCTTACTATACTATGACCATTTTTATGACATTTTGAGGCCATACTATACTGTGACTTTTTTGGCCTATTTTGAAGCCTTACTATACTATGACCATTTTTATGACATTTTGAGGCCATACTATACTATGACTTTTTTTGAACTATTTTGAAGCCTTACTATACTATGACCATACTATACTATGACTTTTTGAGGCCATACTAATGACTTTTTTTGACCATTTTGAAGCCTTACTATACTATGACTTTTTTTGGCCTATTTTGAAGCCTTACTATACTATGACCATACTATACTATGACTTTTTGAGGCCATACTATACTATGACTTTTTTTGGCCTATTTTGAAGCCTTACTATACTATGACCATTTTTATGACTTTTTGAGGCCATACTATACTATGACTTTTTTTGGCCTATTTTGAAGCCTTACTATACTATGACTTTTTTTGACCATTTTGAAGCCTTACTATACTATGACCATACTATACTATGACTTTTTGAGGCCATACTATACTATGACTTTTTTTGGCCTATTTTGAAGCCTTACTATACTATGACTTTTTTGGCCTATTTTGAAGCCTTACTATACTATGACCATACTATACTATGACTTTTTGAGGCCATACTATACTATGACTTTTTTTGGCCTATTTTGAAGCCTTACTATACTATGACTTTTTTTGGCCTATTTTGAAGCCTTACTATACTATGACCATTTTTATGACATTTTGAGGCCATACTATACTATGACTTTTTTTGGCCTATTTTGAAGCCTTACTATACTATGACCATTTTTATGACTTTTTGAGGCCATACTATACTATAACTTTTTTTGGCCTATTTTGAAGCCTTACTATACTATGACCATTTTTATGACATTTTGAGGCCATACTATACTATGACTTTTTTTGGCCTATTTTGAAGCCTTACTATACTATGACCATTTTTATGACATTTTGAGGCCATACTATACTATGACTTTTTTTGGCCTATTTTGAAGCCTTACTATACTATGACCATTTTTATGACTTTTTGAGGCCATACTATACTATGACCTTTTTGACCATTTTGAAGCCTTACTATACTATGACTTTTTTTGAACTATTTTGAAGCCTTACTATACTATGACCATACTATACTATGACTTTTTGAGGCCATACTAATGACTTTTTCTGGCCTATTTTGAAGCCTTACTATACTATGACTTTTTTTGGCCTATTTTGAAGCCTTACTATACTATGACCATTTTTATGACTTTTTGACGCCATACTATACTATGACTTTTTTTGGTCTATTTTGAAGCCTTACTATACTATGACCATTTTTATGACATTTTGAGGCCATACTATACTATGACTTTTTTTGGCCTATTTTGAAGCCTTACTATACTATGACCATTTTTATGACATTTTGAGGCCATACTATACTATGACTTTTTTTGGTCTATTTTGAAGCCTTACTATACTATGACCATTTTTATGACATTTTGAGGCCATACTATACTATGACTTTTTTTGGCCTATTTTGAAGCCTTACTATACTATGACCATTTTTATAACTTTTTGAGGCCATACTATACTATGACTTTTTGAGGACATACTATAGTATGACTTTTTTTGGCCTATCTTGTAGCCTTACTATACTATGACCATTTTTATAACTTTTTGAGGCCATACTATACTATGATTTTTTTTGACCATTTTGAAGCCATACTATACTATGACTTTTTGAGGACATACTATAGTATGACTTTTTTTGGCCTATCTTGTAGCCTTACTATACTATGACCATTTTTATGACTTTTTGAGGCCATACTATACTATGACTTTTTTTGACCATTTTGAAGCCTTACTATACTATGACCATACTATACTATGACTTTTTGTGGCCATACTATACTATGACTTTTTTTGGCCTATTTTGAAGCCTTACTATACTATGACTTTTTTTGGCCTATTTTGAAGCCTTACTATACTATGACCATTTTTATGACATTTTGAGGCCATAATATACTATGACTTTTTTTGGCCTATTTTGAAGCCTTACTATACTATGACCATTTTTATGACATTTTGAGGCCATACTAAAGTATGACTTTTTTTGGCCTATTTTGAAGCCTTACTATACTATGACCATTTTTATGACATTTTGAGGCCATACTATACTATGACTTTTTTTGGCCTATTTTGAAGCCTTACTATACTATGACCATTTTTATGACATTTTGAGGCCATACTATACTATGACTTTTTTTGGCCTATTTTGAAGCCTTACTATACTATGACCATTTTTATGACTTTTTGAGGCCATACTATACTGTGACTTTTTTGGCCTATTTTGAAGCCTTACTATACTAT
Organism: Toxotes jaculatrix; assembly: GCF_017976425.1. NCBI lineage: Eukaryota > Metazoa > Chordata > Actinopteri > Toxotidae > Toxotes > Toxotes jaculatrix. The sequence goes on from NC_054399.1 coordinate 26,220,860, forward strand.
GACCATTTTTATGACATTTTGAGGCCATACTATACTATGACTTTTTTTGGCCTATTTTGAAGCCTTACTATACTATGACCATTTTTATGACATTTTGAGGCCATACTATACTATGACTTTTTTTGGCCTATTTTGAAGCCTTACTATACTATGACCATTTTTATGACTTTTTGAGGCCATACTATACTATGACCTTTTTGACCATTTTGAAGCCTTACTATACTATGACTTTTTTTGAACTATTTTGAAGCCTTACTATACTATGACCATACTATACTATGACTTTTTGAGGCCATACTAATGACTTTTTCTGGCCTATTTTGAAGCCTTACTATACTATGACTTTTTTTGGCCTATTTTGAAGCCTTACTATACTATGACCATTTTTATGACTTTTTGACGCCATACTATACTATGACTTTTTTTGGTCTATTTTGAAGCCTTACTATACTATGACCATTTTTATGACATTTTGAGGCCATACTATACTATGACTTTTTTTGGCCTATTTTGAAGCCTTACTATACTATGACCATTTTTATGACATTTTGAGGCCATACTATACTATGACTTTTTTTGGCCTATTTTGAAGCCTTACTATACTATGACCATTTTTATGACATTTTGAGGCCATACTATACTATGACTTTTTTTGGCCTATTTTGAAGCCTTACTATACTATGACCATTTTTATGACATTTTGAGGCCATACTATACTATGACTTTTTTTGGCCTATTTTGAAGCCTTACTATACTATGACCATTTTTATGACATTTTGAGGCCATTCTATACTATGACTTTTTTTGGCCTATTTTGAAGCCTTACTATACTATGACCATACTATACTATGACTTTTTGAGGCCATACTATACTATGACTTTTTTTGGCCTATTTTGAAGCCTTACTATACTATGACTTTTTTGGCCTATTTTGAAGCCTTACTATACTATGACCATTTTTATGACATTTTGAGGCCATACTATACTATGACTTTTTTTGGCCTATTTTGAAGCCTTACTATACTATGACCATTTTTATGACTTTTTGAGGCCTTACTATACTATGACTTTTTTTGGCCTATTTTGAAGCCTTACTATACTATGACCATTTTTATAACTTTTTGAGGCCATACTATACTATGACTTTTTGAGGACATACTATAGTATGACTTTTTTTGGCCTATCTTGTAGCCTTACTATACTATGACCATTTTTATAACTTTTTGAGGCCATACTATACTATGATTTTTTTTGACCATTTTGAAGCCATACTATACTATGACTTTTTGAGGACATACTATAGTATGACTTTTTTTGGCCTATCTTGTAGCCTTACTATACTATGACCATTTTTATGACTTTTTGAGGCCATACTATACTATGACTTTTTTTGACCATTTTGAAGCCTTACTATACTATGACCATACTATACTATGACTTTTTGTGGCCATACTATACTATGACTTTTTTTGGCCTATTTTGAAGCCTTACTATACTATGACTTTTTTTGGCCTATTTTGAAGCCTTACTATACTATGACCATTTTTATGACATTTTGAGGCCATAATATACTATGACTTTTTTTGGCCTATTTTGAAGCCTTACTATACTATGACCATTTTTATGACATTTTGAGGCCATACTAAAGTATGACTTTTTTTGGCCTATTTTGAAGCCTTACTATACTATGACCATTTTTATGACATTTTGAGGCCATACTATACTATGACTTTTTTTGGCCTATTTTGAAGCCTTACTATACTATGACCATTTTTATGACATTTTGAGGCCATACTATACTATGACTTTTTTTGGCCTATTTTGAAGCCTTACTATACTATGACCATTTTTATGACATTTTGAGGCCATACTATACTGTGACTTTTTTGGCCTATTTTGAAGCCTTACTATACTATGACCATTTTTATGACATTTTGAGGCCATACTATACTATGACTTTTTATGGCCTATTTTGAAGCCTTACTATACTATGACCATTTTTATGACTTTTTGAGGCCATACTATACTATGACTTTTTTTGACCATTTTGAAGCCTTACTATACTATGACTTTTTTTGGCCTATTTTGAAGCCTTACTATACTATGACCATACTATACTATGACTTTTTGAGGCCATACTATACTATGACTTTTTTTGGCCTATTTTGAAGCCTTACTATACTATGACCATTTTTATGACTTTTTGAGGCCATACTATACTATGACTTTTTTTGGCCTATTTTGAAGCCTTACTATACTATGACCATTTTTATGACTTTTTGAGGCCATACTATACTATGACTTTTTTTGGCCTATTTTGAAGCCTTACTATACTATCACTTTTTTTGACCATTTTGAAGCCTTACTATACTATGACCATACTATACTATGACTTTTTGAGGCCATACTATACTATGACTTTTTTTGGCCTATTTTGAAGCCTTACTATACTATGACTTTTTTGGCCTATTTTGAAGCCTTACTATACTATGACCATACTATACTATGACTTTTTGAGGCCATACTATACTATGACTTTTTTTGGCCTATTTTGAAGCCTTACTATACTATGACCATTTTTATGACCTTTTGAGGCCATACTATACTATGACTTTTTTTGACCATTTTGAAGCCTTACTATACTATGACTTTTTTTGGCCTATTTTGAAGCCTTACTATACTATAACCATACTATACTATGACTTTTTGAGGCCATACTATACTATGACTTTTTTTGGCCTATTTTGAAGCCTTTCTATACTATGACCATTTTTATGACTTTTTCAGGCCATACTATACTATGGCTTTTTTTGGCCTATTTTGAAGCCTTACTATACTATGACTTTTTTGGCCTATTTTGAAGCCTTACTATACTATGACCATTTTTATGACATTTTGAGGCCATACTATACTATGACTTTTTTTGGCCTATTTTGAAGCCTTACTATACTATGACCATTTTTATGACATTTTGAGGCCATACTAAAGTATGACTTTTTTTGGCCTATTTTGAAGCCTTACTATACTATGACCATTTTTATGACATTTTGAGGCCATACTAAAGTATGACTTTTTTTGGCCTATTTTGAAGCCTTACTATACTATGACCATTTTTATGACATTTTGAGGCCATACTATACTATGACTTTTTTTGGCCTATTTTGAAGCCTTAATATACTATGACCATACTATACTATGACTTTTTGAGGCCATACTATACTATGACTTTTTTTGGCCTATTTTGAAGCCTTACTATACTCTGACTTTTTTTGGCCTATTTTGAAGCCTTACTATACTATGACCATTTTTATGACATTTTGAGGCCATACTATACTATGGCTTTTTTTGGCCTATTTTGAAGCCTTACTATACTATGACCATTTTTATGACATTTTGAGGCCATACTATACTATGACTTTTTTTGACCATTTTGAAGCCTTACTATACTATGACCATACTATACTATAACTTTTTGAGGCCATACTAAACTATGACTTTTTTTGGCCTATTTTGAAGCCTTACTATACTATGACTTTTTTTGGCCTATTTTGAAGCCTTGCTATACTATGACCATTTTTATGACATTTTGAGGCCATACTATACTATGACTTTTTTTGGCCTATTTTGAAGCCTTACTATACTATGACCATACTATACTATGACTTTTTGAGGCCATACTATGCTATGACTTTTTTTGGCCTATTTTGAAGCCTTACTATACCATGACTTTTTTTGGCCTATTTTGAAGCCTTACTATACTATGACCATACTATACTATGACTTTTTGAGGCCATACTATACTATGACTTTTTTTGGCCTATTTTGAAGCCTTACTATACTATGACTTTTTTTGGCCTATTTTGAAGCCTTACTATACTATGACCATTTTTATGACATTTTGAGGCCATACTAAAGTATGACTTTTTTTGGCCTATTTTGAAGCCTTACTATACTATGACCATTTTTATGACATTTTGAGGCCATACTATACTATGACTTTTTTTGGCCTATTTTGAAGCCTTACTATACTATGACCATTTTTATGACATTTTGAGGCCATACTAAAGTATGACTTTTTTTGGCCTATTTTGAAGCCTTACTATACTATGACCATTTTTATGACATTTTGAGGCCATACTATACTATGACTTTTTATGGCCTATTTTGAAGCCTTACTATACTATGACCATTTTTATGACTTTTTGAGGCCTTACTATACAATGACTTTTTTTGGCCTATTTTGAAGCCTTACTATACTATAACCATACTATACTATGACTTTTTGAGGCCATACTATACTATGACTTTTTTTGGCCTATTCTGAAGCCTTTCTATACTATGACCATTTTTATGACTTTTTCAGGCCATACTATACTATAACTTTTTTTGGCCTAATTTGAAGCCTTACTATACTATGACCATTTTTATGACATTTTGAGGCCATACTATACTATGACTTTTTTTGGCCTATTTTGAAGCCTTACTATACTATGACCATTTTTATGACATTTTGAGGCCATACTATACTATGACTTTTTTTGGCCTATTTTGAAGCCTTACTATACTATGACCATACTATACTATGACTTTTTGAGGCCATACTATACTATGACTTTTTTTGGCCTATTTTGAAACCTTACTATACTATGACCATTTTTATGATTTTTTGAGGCCATACTATACTATGACTTTTTTTGACCATTTTGAAGCCTTACTATACTATGACTTTTGTTGGCCTATTTTGAAGCCTTACTATACTATGACCATACTATACTATGACTTTTTGAGGACATACTATACTATGACTTTTTTTGACCATTTTGAAGCCTTACTATACTATGACCATTTTTATGACATTTTGAGGCCATACTATACTATGACTTTTTTTGGCCTATTTTGAAGCCTTACTATACTATGACTTTTTTGGCCTATTTTGAAGCCTTACTGTACTATGACCATTTTTATGACATTTTGAGGCCATACTATACTATGACTTTTTTTGGCCTATTTTGAAGCCTTACTATACTATGACCATTTTTATGACTTTTTGAGGCCTTACTATACTATGACTTTTTTTGGCCTATTTTGAAGCCTTACTATACTATGACCATTTTTATGACATTTTGAGGCCTTACTATACTATGACTTTTTTTGGCCTATTTTGAAGCCTTACTATACTATGACCATTTTTATGACATTTTGAGGCCATACTATACTATGACTTTTTTTGGCCTATTTTGAAGCCTTACTATACTATGACCATTTTTATGACATTTTGAGGCCATACTAAAGTATGACTTTTTTTGGCCTATTTTGAAGCCTTACTATACTATGACCATTTTTATGACATTTTGAGGCCATACTATACTATGACTTTTTATGGCCTATTTTGAAGCCTTACTATACTATGACCAATTTTATGACTTTTTGAGGCCATACTATACTATGACTTTTTTTGACCATTTTGAAGCCTTACTATACTATGACTTTTTTTGGCCTATTTTGAAGCCTTACTATACTATGACCATACTATACTCTGACTTTTTGAGGACATACTATAGTATGACTTTTTTTGGCCTATCTTGTAGCCTTACTATACTATGACCATTTTTATGACTTTTTGAGGCCATACTATACTATGACTTTTTTTGACCATTTTGAAGCCTTACTATACTATGACCATACTATACTATGACTTTTTGAGGCCATACTATACTATGACTTTTTTTGGCCTATTTTGAAGCCTTACTATACTATGACCATTTTTATGACATTTTGAGGCCATACTATACTATGACTTTTTTTGGCCTTTTTTGAAGCCTTACTATACTATGACCATTTTTATGACATTTTGAGGCCATACTAAAGTATGACTTTTTTTGGCCTATTTTGAAGCCTTACTATACTATGACCATTTTTATGACTTTTTGAGGCCATACTATACTATGACTTTTTTTGACCATTTTGAAGCCTTACTATACTATGACCATACTATACTATGACTATTTGAGGACATACTATAGTATGACTTTTTTTGGCCTATCTTGTAGCCTTACTATACTATGACCATTTTTATGACTTTTTGAGGCCATACTATACTATGACTTTTTTTGGCCTATTTTGAAGCCTTACTATACTATGACCATACTATACTATGACTTTTTTTGGCCTATTTTGAAGCCTTACTATACTATGACTTTTTTGGCCTATTTTGAAGCCTTACTATACTATGACCATTTTTATGACATTTTGAGGCCATACTATACTATGACTTTTTTTGGCCTATTTTGAAGCCTTACTATACTATGACCATTTTTATAACTTTTTGAGGCCATACTATACTATGACTTTTTGAGGACATACTATAGTATGACTTTTTTTGGCCTATCTTGTAGCCTTACTATACTATGACCATTTTTATAACTTTTTGAGGCCATACTATACTATGATTTTTTTTGACCATTTTGAAGCCATACTATACTATGACTTTTTGAGGACATACTATAGTATGACTTTTTTTGGCCTATCTTGTAGCCTTACTATACTATGACCATTTTTATGACTTTTTGAGGCCATACTATACTATGACTTTTTTTGACCATTTTGAAGCCTTACTATACTATGACCATACTATACTATGACTTTTTGTGGCCATACTATACTATGACTTTTTTTGGCCTATTTTGAAGCCTTACTATACTATGACTTTTTTTGGCCTATTTTGAAGCCTTACTATACTATGACCATTTTTATGACATTTTGAGGCCATAATATACTATGACTTTTTTTGGCCTATTTTGAAGCCTTACTATACTATGACCATTTTTATGACATTTTGAGGCCATACTAAAGTATGACTTTTTTTGGCCTATTTTGAAGCCTTACTATACTATGACCATTTTTATGACATTTTGAGGCCATACTATACTATGACTTTTTTTGGCCTATTTTGAAGCCTTACTATACTATGACCATTTTTATGACTTTTTGAGGCCATACTATACTATGACTTTTTTTGACCATTTTGAAGCCTTACTATACTATGACCATACTATACTATGACTTTTTGAGGACATACTATAGTATGACTTTTTTTGGCCTATCTTGTAGCCTTACTATACTATGACCATTTTTATGACTTTTTGAGGCCATACTATACTATGACTTTTTTTGGCCTATTTTGAAGCCTTACTATACTATGACCATACTATACTATGACTTTTTTTGGCCTATTTTGAAGCCTTACTATACTATGACTTTTTTGGCCTATTTTGAAGCCTTACTATACTATGACCATTTTTATGACATTTTGAGGCCATACTATACTATGACTTTTTTTGGCCTATTTTGAAGCCTTACTATACTATGACCATTTTTATAACTTTTTGAGGCCATACTATACTATGACTTTTTGAGGACATACTATAGTATGACTTTTTTTGGCCTATCTTGTAGCCTTACTATACTATGACCATTTTTATAACTTTTTGAGGCCATACTATACTATGATTTTTTTTGACCATTTTGAAGCCATACTATACTATGACTTTTTGAGGACATACTATAGTATGACTTTTTTTGGCCTATCTTGTAGCCTTACTATACTATGACCATTTTTATGACTTTTTGAGGCCATACTATACTATGACTTTTTTTGACCATTTTGAAGCCTTACTATACTATGACCATACTATACTATGACTTTTTGTGGCCATACTATACTATGACTTTTTTTGGCCTATTTTGAAGCCTTACTATACTATGACTTTTTTTGGCCTATTTTGAAGCCTTACTATACTATGACCATTTTTATGACATTTTGAGGCCATAATATACTATGACTTTTTTTGGCCTATTTTGAAGCCTTACTATACTATGACCATTTTTATGACATTTTGAGGCCATACTAAAGTATGACTTTTTTTGGCCTATTTTGAAGCCTTACTATACTATGACCATTTTTATGACATTTTGAGGCCATACTATACTATGACTTTTTTTGGCCTATTTTGAAGCCTTACTATACTATGACCATTTTTATGACATTTTGAGGCCATACTATACTATGACTTTTTTTGGCCTATTTTGAAGCCTTACTATACTATGACCATACTATACTATGACTTTTTGAGGCCATACTATACTATGACTTTTTTTGGCCTATTTTGAAGCCTTACTATACTATGACTTTTTTGGCCTATTTTGAAGCCTTACTATACTATGACCATTTTTATGACATTTTGAGGCCATACTATACTATGACTTTTTTTGGCCTATTTTGAAGCCTTACTATACTATGACCATTTTTATGACTTTTTGAGGCCTTACTATACTATGACTTTTTTTGGCCTATTTTGAAGCCTTACTATACTATGAACATTTTTATGACATTTTGAGGCCTTACTATACTATGACTTTTTTTGGCCTATTTTGAAGCCTTACTATACTATGACCATTTTTATGACATTTTGAGGCCATACTATACTATGACTTTTTTTGGCCTATTTTGAAGCCTTACTATACTATGACCATTTTTATGACATTTTGAGGCCATACTAAAGTATGACTTTTTTTGGCCTATTTTGAAGCCTTACTATACTATGACCATTTTTATGACATTTTGAGGCCATACTATACTTTGACTTTTTATGGCCTATTTTGAAGCCTTACTATACTATGACCAATTTTATGACTTTTTGAGGCCATACTATACTATGACTTTTTTTGACCATTTTGAAGCCTTACTATACTATGACCATACTATACTATGACTTTTTGAGGCCATACTATGCTATGACTTTTTTTGGCCTATTTTGAAGCCTTACTATACCATGACTTTTTTTGGCCTATTTTGAAGCCTTACTATACTATGACCATACTATACTATGACTTTTTGAGGCCATACTATACTATGACTTTTTTTGGCCTATTTTGAAGCCTTACTATACTATGACTTTTTTTGGCCTATTTTGAAGCCTTACTATACTATGACCATTTTTATGACATTTTGAGGCCATACTAAAGTATGACTTTTTTTGGCCTATTTTGAAGCCTTACTATACTATGACCATTTTTATGACATTTTGAGGCCATACTATACTATGACTTTTTTTGGCCTATTTTGAAGCCTTACTATACTATGACCATTTTTATGACTTTTTGAGGCCATACTATACTATGACTTTTTTTGGCCTATTTTGAAGCCTTACTATACTATGACCATACTATACTCTGACTTTTTGAGGACATACTATAGTATGACTTTTTTTGGCCTATCTTGTAGCCTTACTATACTATGACCATTTTTATGACTTTTTGAGGCCATACTATACTATGACTTTTTTTGACCATTTTGAAGCCTTACTATACTATGACCATACTATACTATGACTTTTTGAGGCCATACTATACTATGACTTTTTTTGGCCTATTTTGAAGCCTTACTATACTATGACCATTTTTATGACATTTTGAGGCCATACTATACTATGACTTTTTTTGGCCTTTTTTGAAGCCTTACTATACTATGACCATTTTTATGACATTTTGAGGCCATACTAAAGTATGACTTTTTTTGGCCTATTTTGAAGCCTTACTATACTATGACCATTTTTATGACTTTTTGAGGCCATACTATACTATGACTTTTTTTGACCATTTTGAAGCCTTACTATACTATGACCATACTATACTATGACTTTTTGAGGACATACTATAGTATGACTTTTTTTGGCCTATCTTGTAGCCTTACTATACTATGACCATTTTTATGACTTTTTGAGGCCATACTATACTATGACTTTTTTTGGCCTATTTTGAAGCCTTACTATACTATGACCATTTTTATGACATTTTGAGGCCATACTATACTATGACTTTTTTTGGCCTATTTTGAAGCCTTACTATACTATGACCATTTTTATGACATTTTGAGGCCATACTAAAGTATGACTTTTTTTGGCCTATTTTGAAGCCTTACTATACTATGACCATTTTTATGACATTTTGAGGCCATACTATACTATGACTTTTTATGGCCTATTTTGAAGCCTTACTATACTATGACCAATTTTATGACTTTTTGAGGCCATACTATACTATGACTTTTTTTGACCATTTTGAAGCCTTACTATACTATGACTTTTTTTGGCCTATTTTGAAGCCTTACTATACTATGACCATACTATACTCTGACTTTTTGAGGACATACTATAGTATGACTTTTTTTGGCCTATCTTGTAGCCTTACTATACTATGACCATTTTTATGACTTTTTGAGGCCATACTATACTATGACTTTTTTTGACCATTTTGAAGCCTTACTATACTATGACCATACTATACTATGACTTTTTGAGGCCATACTATACTATGACTTTTTTTGGCCTATTTTGAAGCCTTACTATACTATGACCATTTTTATGACATTTTGAGGCCATACTATACTATGACTTTTTTTGGCCTTTTTTGAAGCCTTACTATACTATGACCATTTTTATGACTTTTTGAGGCCATACTATACTATGACTTTTTTTGACCATTTTGAAGCCTTACAATACTATGACCATACTATACTATGACTTTTTGAGGACATACTATAGTATGACTTTTTTTGGCCTATCTTGTAGCCTTACTATACTATGACCATTTTTATGACTTTTTGAGGCCATACTATACTATGACTTTTTTTGGCCTATTTTGAAGCCTTACTATACTATGACCATACTATACTATGACTTTTTTTGGCCTATTTTGAAGCCTTACTATACTATGACTTTTTTGGCCTATTTTGAAGCCTTACTATACTATGACCATTTTTATGACATTTTGAGGCCATACTATACTATGACTTTTTTTGGCCTATTTTGAAGCCTTACTATACTATGACCATTTTTATAACTTTTTGAGGCCATACTATACTATGACTTTTTGAGGACATACTATAGTATGACTTTTTTTGGCCTATCTTGTAGCCTTACTATACTATGACCATTTTTATAACTTTTTGAGGCCATACTATACTATGATTTTTTTTGACCATTTTGAAGCCATACTATACTATGACTTTTTGAGGACATACTATAGTATGACTTTTTTTGGCCTATCTTGTAGCCTTACTATACTATGACCATTTTTATGACTTTTTGAGGCCATACTATACTATGACTTTTTTTGACCATTTTGAAGCCTTACTATACTATGACCATACTATACTATGACTTTTTGTGGCCATACTATACTATGACTTTTTTTGGCCTATTTTGAAGCCTTACTATACTATGACTTTTTTTGAACTATTTTGAAGCCTTACTATACTATGACCATACTATACTATGACTTTTTGAGGCCATACTAATGACTTTTTCTGGCCTATTTTGAAGCCTTACTATACTATGACTTTTTTTGGCCTATTTTGAAGCCTTACTATACTATGACCATTTTTATGACTTTTTGACGCCATACTATACTATGACTTTTTTTGGTCTATTTTGAAGCCTTACTATACTATGACCATTTTTATGACATTTTGAGGCCATACTATACTATGACTTTTTTTGGCCTATTTTGAAGCCTTACTATACTATGACCATTTTTATGACATTTTGAGGCCATACTATACTATGACTTTTTTTGACCTATTTTGAAGCCTTACTATACTATGACCATTTTTATGACATTTTGAGGCCATACTATACTATGACTTTTTTTGGCCTATTTTGAAGCCTTACTATACTATGACCATTTTTATGACATTTTGAGGCCATACTATACTATGACTTTTTTTGGCCTATTTTGAAGCCTTACTATACTATGACCATACTATACTATGACTTTTTGAGGCCATACTATACTATGACTTTTTTTGGCCTATTTTGAAGCCTTACTATACTATGACTTTTTTGGCCTATTTTGAAGCCTTACTATACTATGACCATTTTTATGACATTTTGAGGCCATACTATACTATGACTTTTTTTGGCCTATTTTGAAGCCTTACTATACTATGACCATTTTTATGACTTTTTGAGGCCTTACTATACTATGACTTTTTTTGGCCTATTTTGAAGCCTTACTATACTATGACCATTTTTATGACATTTTGAGGCCTTACTATACTATGACTTTTTTTGGCCTATTTTGAAGCCTTACTATACTATGACCATTTTTATGACATTTTGAGGCCATACTATACTATGACTTTTTTTGGCCTATTTTGAAGCCTTACTATACTATGACCATACTATACTATGACTTTTTGAGGACATACTATACTATGACTTTTTTTGACCATTTTGAAGCCTTACTATACTATGACTTTTTTTGGCCTATTTTGAAGCCTTACTATACTATGACCATACTATACTATGACTTTTTGAGGCCATACTATACTATGACTTTTTTTGGCCTATTTTGAAGCCTTACTATACTATGACCATTTTTATGACATTTTGAGGCCATACTATACTGTGACTTTTTTGGCCTATTTTGAAGCCTTACTATACTATGACCATACTATACTATGACTTTTTGAGGCCATACTATACTATGACTTTTTTTGGCCTATTTTGAAGCCTTACTATACTATGACTTTTTTGGCCTATTTTGAAGCCTTACTATACTATGACCATACTATACTATGACTTTTTGAGGCCATACTATACTATGACTTTTTTTGGCCTATTTTGAAGCCTTACTATACTATGACTTTTTTTGGCCTATTTTGAAGCCTTACTATACTATGACCATTTTTATGACATTTTGAGGCCATACTATACTATGACTTTTTTTGGCCTATTTTGAAGCCTTACTATACTATGACCATTTTTATGACTTTTTGAGGCCATACTATACTATAACTTTTTTTGGCCTATTTTGAAGCCTTACTATACTATGACCATTTTTATGACATTTTGAGGCCATACTATACTATGACTTTTTTTGGCCTATTTTGAAGCCTTACTATACTATGACCATTTTTATGACATTATGAGGCCATACTATACTATGACTTTTTTTGGCCTATTTTGAAGCCTTACTATACTATGACCATTTTTATGACATTTTGAGGCCATACTATACTATGACTTTTTTTGGCCTATTTTGAAGCCTTACTATACTATGACTTTTTTTGGCCTATTTTGAAGCCTTACTATACTATGACCATTTTTATGACTTTTTGACGCCATACTATACTATGACTTTTTTTGGCCTATTTTGAAGCCTTACTATACTATGACCATACTATACTATGACTTTTTTTGGCCTATTTTGAAGCCTTACTATACTATGACTTTTTTGGCCTATTTTGAAGCCTTACTATACTATGACCATTTTTATGACATTTTGAGGCCATACTATACTATGACTTTTTTTTGGCCTATTTTGAAGCCTTACTATACTATGACCATTTTTATGACTTTTTGAGGCCATACTATACTATGACTTTTTTTGACCATTTTGAAGCCTTACTATACTATGACCATACTATACTATGCCTTTTTGAGGCCATACTATACTATGACTTTTTTTGGCCTATTTTGAAGCCTTACTATACTATGACCATACTATACTATGACTTTTTGAGGCCATACTATACTATGACTTTTTTTGGCCTATTTTGAAGCCTTACTATACTATGACCATTTTTATGACATTTTGAGGCCTTACTATACTATGACTTTTTTTGGCCTATTTTGAAGCCTTACTATACTATGACCATTTTTATGACATTTTGAGGCCATACTATACTATGACTTTTTTTGGCCTATTTTGAAGCCTTACTATACTATGACCATTTTTATAACATTTTGAGGCCATACTATACTATGACTTTTTTTGACCATTTTGAAGCCTTACTATACTATGACCATACTATACTATGCCTTTTTGAGGCCATACTATACTATGACTTTTTTTGGCCTATTTTGAAGCCTTACTATACTATGACCATACTATACTATGACTTTTTGAGGCCATACTATACTATGACTTTTTTTGGCCTATTTTGAAGCCTTACTATACTATGACCATTTTTATGACATTTTGAGGCCTTACTATACTATGACTTTTTTTGGCCTATTTTGAAGCCTTACTATACTATGACCATTTTTATGACATTTTGAGGCCATACTATACTATGACTTTTTTTGGCCTATTTTGAAGCCTTACTATACTATGACCATTTTTATGACTTTTTGAGGCCATGTTATACTATAACTTTTTTTGGCCTATTTTGAAGCCTTACTATACTATGACCATTTTTATGACATTTTGAGGCCATACTATACTATGACTTTTTTTTGGCCTATTTTGAAGCCTTACTATACTATGACCATTTTTATGACATTTTGAGGCCATACTATACTATGACTTTTTTTGGCCTATTTTGAAGCCTTACTATACTATGACCATTTTTATGACATTTTGAGGCCATACTATACTATGACTTTTTTTGGCCTATTTTGAAGCCTTACTATACTATGACCATTTTTATGACATTTTGAAGCCATACTAAAGTATGACTTTTTTTGGCCTATTTTGAAGCCTTACTATACTATGACCATTTTTATGACATTTTGAGGCCATACTATACTATGACTTTTTTTGGCCTATTTTGAAGCCTTACTATACTATGACCATTTTTATGACATTTTGAGGCCATACTATACTATGACTTTTTTTGGCCTATTTTGAAGCCTTACTATACTATGACCATTTTTATGACATTTTGAGGCCATACTATACTGTGACTTTTTTGGCCTATTTTGAAGCCTTACTATACTATGACCATACTATACTATGACTTTTTGAGGCCATACTATACTATGACTTTTTTTGGCCTATTTTGAAGCCTTACTATACTATGACTTTTTTGGCCTATTTTGAAGCCTTACTATACTATGACCATACTATACTATGACTTTTTGAGGCCATACTATACTATGACTTTTTTTGGCCTATTTTGAAGCCTTACTATACTATGACTTTTTTTGGCCTATTTTGAAGCCTTACTATACTATGACCATTTTTTTATGACATTTTGAGGCCATACTATACTATGACTTTTTTTGGCCTATTTTGAAGCCTTACTATACTATGACCATTTTTATGACTTTTTGAGGCCATACTATACTATAACTTTTTTTGACCTATTTTGAAGCCTTACTATACTATGACCATTTTTATGACATTTTGAGGCCATACTATACTATGACTTTTTTTGGCCTATTTTGAAGCCTTACTATACTATGACCATTTTTATGACATTTTGAGGCCATACTATACTATGACTTTTTTTGGCCTATTTTGAAGCCTTACTATACTATGACCATTTTTATGACATTTTGAGGCCATACTATACTATGACTTTTTTTGGCCTATTTTGAAGCCTTACTATACTATGACTTTTTTTGGCCTATTTTGAAGCCTTACTATACTATGACCATTTTTATGACTTTTTGACGCCATACTACACTATGACTTTTTTTGGCCTATTTTGAAGCCTTACTATACTATGACCATACTATACTATGACTTTTTTTGGCCTATTTTGAAGCCTTACTATACTATGACTTTTTTGGCCTATTTTGAAGCCTTACTATACTATGACCATTTTTATGACATTTTGAAGCCATACTATACTATGACTTTTTTTGGCCTATTTTGAAGCCTTACTATACTATGACCATTTTTATGACTTTTTGAGGCCATACTATACTATAACTTTTTTTGGCCTATTTTGAAGCCTTACTATACTATGACCATTTTTATGACATTTTGAGGCCATACTATACTATGACTTTTTTTGGCCTATTTTGAAGCCTTACTATACTATGACCATTTTTATGACATTATGAGGCCATACTATACTATGACTTTTTTTGGCCTATTTTGAAGCCTTACTATACTATGACCATTTTTATGACATTTTGAGGCCATACTATACTATGACTTTTTTTGGCCTATTTTGAAGCCTTACTATACTATGACTTTTTTTGGCCTATTTTGAAGCCTTACTATACTATGACCATTTTTATGACTTTTTGACGCCATACTATACTATGACTTTTTTTGGCCTATTTTGAAGCCTTACTATACTATGACCATACTATACTATGACTTTTTTTGGCCTATTTTGAAGCCTTACTATACTATGACTTTTTTGGCCTATTTTGAAGCCTTACTATACTATGACCATTTTTATGACATTTTGAGGCCATACTATACTATGACTTTTTTTGGCCTATTTTGAAGCCTTACTATACTATGACCATTTTTATGACTTTTTGAGGCCATACTATACTATGACTTTTTTTGACCATTTTGAAGCCTTACTATACTATGACCATACTATACTATGCCTTTTTGAGGCCATACTATACTATGACTTTTTTTGGCCTATTTTGAAGCCTTACTATACTATGACCATACTATACTATGACTTTTTGAGGCCATACTATACTATGACTTTTTTTGGCCTATTTTGAAGCCTTACTATACTATGACCATTTTTATGACATTTTGAGGCCTTACTATACTATGACTTTTTTTGGCCTATTTTGAAGCCTTACTATACTATGACCATTTTTATGACATTTTGAGGCCATACTATACTATGACTTTTTTTGGCCTATTTTGAAGCCTTACTATACTATGACCATTTTTATAACATTTTGAGGCCATACTATACTATGACTTTTTTTGACCATTTTGAAGCCTTACTATACTATGACCATACTATACTATGCCTTTTTGAGGCCATACTATACTATGACTTTTTTTGGCCTATTTTGAAGCCTTACTATACTATGACCATACTATACTATGACTTTTTGAGGCCATACTATACTATGACTTTTTTTGGCCTATTTTGAAGCCTTACTATACTATGACCATTTTTATGACATTTTGAGGCCTTACTATACTATGACTTTTTTTGGCCTATTTTGAAGCCTTACTATACTATGACCATTTTTATGACATTTTGAGGCCATACTATACTATGACTTTTTTTGGCCTATTTTGAAGCCTTACTATACTATGACCATTTTTATGACTTTTTGAGGCCATGTTATACTATAACTTTTTTTGGCCTATTTTGAAGCCTTACTATACTATGACCATTTTTATGACATTTTGAGGCCATACTATACTATGACTTTTTTTTGGCCTATTTTGAAGCCTTACTATACTATGACCATTTTTATGACATTTTGAGGCCATACTATACTATGACTTTTTTTGGCCTATTTTGAAGCCTTACTATACTATGACCATTTTTATGACATTTTGAGGCCATACTATACTATGACTTTTTTTGGCCTATTTTGAAGCCTTACTATACTATGACCATTTTTATGACATTTTGAAGCCATACTAAAGTATGACTTTTTTTGGCCTATTTTGAAGCCTTACTATACTATGACCATTTTTATGACTTTTTGAGGCCATAGTATACTATGACTTTTTTTGACCATTTTGAAGCCATACTATACTATGACTTTTTGAGGACATACTATAGTATGACTT